>NC_056737.1:1141982260-1141997260 GCF_019279795.1 Protopterus annectens
TTTTTGTCAATTATATAAATGTAAGATTGTTATTAAATTATCACATATGACATACGCAACGTTTCTTGTTAAAACGTTCCTAGGGAGGAAGATAGAAGAATCATCATACATGTTATGTTCAGACTGACGTTTGAAAGACCACAGTAAACATTTGGCATGAATTTTCCTACCATTTTTTTGAGATATTTGCTCATTTAACAGTTTTGCTAGATATTTTACTCTATGTTCAGAGCATTTTTCTTTTTATGAACACTGCAGTCCACTATCCCAATGAATACAATCACACAAGAAGCAACTTAATAAAATCAGGCAACTGATACCAAAGTACCGTGCTAGCAAAGTGGACACAATGTATCCTGTATTCAAAAGTTTATGTACTGGGAAATTTAGACGTCCGTCATACAGACATGGGTTTGGTTCACAAGCAATTACATAAGACAGCTATTAAGTGTTAAAATTCTTAGTTCTGAAAATGAAAAGCAAAAAAAAAATAAATCAAGATGCATTTGCCCGTCCTATACAACAAGCTCAGATTTATGGCACACGATGGATACAGTAGGTGGATTGGACACTCTAAATTGGCCCTAGGTGAGTGTGTGTGCCTTCTGTGGAAGGTTGGGCGCCGGGCTGGCAACTCGACACTGTAAAAACTCCACTGCCAATCATGAGTTGACAGATGATCCGCTGTGGCGACCCCTAACCGGGAAGAAGAAGAAGATTTATACAGCTTGCGATTTAATTTTTGCATAATATTGATCTCTGTTCATTTCTCATAATATGCACTATAATGATGTGATGAACTGTCTGAGGTGCTTTGTGAATGTTCACCTGTGTCACTTAATCTAGTCTCCCTCACAAACAATCTCTCATATATATGAAATGCTATACGAAATTAAGCTAAAAAAAAAAACAAATTCAACATGAAAAGGTCTGTACATGTGGAGAAAAAACTACCAAGGCTCAGCAAGGTTACTGTCCAGAGTATTACCAGAATGGAATGCTAATCAGCTCGAGCTCACCGTGTTGTGCACCCTTACAATCACAATGCCTCAAACTCAAAGATCTGCCACCAGTTTTCTTCTTCAGCAACTAGGTTGTTGAACATTAACAGAACAGGGCCAACAGAAAAAAAAAAAAGTGTGCCACCAAAGGGAAAAACAAAAACGGATGGCTTCCCCTAAGCAGATTTTAAACTGCTAGAACATACCAAACCAAGAAATGTGAGTTTTGCAGCAGGAATGATTGCTTTGCTACCTTGGTTGCAGTCTACCAGCACCTGCACTGAATTATGAAAGACAGTATCAGAGATGAGCAGACCTGCATCAGACTAGCGGGCTGCTTATTTTCAAGTGTTTTGTTTCCTTTCCTATTTTTGATGACCTGACACCATAGTATTTTTGTTAAATCTGTAAATTACCTTCAGGTCAGTCATGCAGCACCCCTGCCTCAGTCTCTCGAGGACTTGGCTTTGTTCCTATTGTTAGATGGTCAAATTGGAGTTTGAATCTCATCACTGCCACCAATGTAGATACAGCCCAATGGTCAGGTCAGATGGGGTTTTTAATCGCTATACTGCCAACCAATGTAGCAACAGAACACTAGTGGCAGACAAATAGGGGCTTGAATCCCACCATCACAAACAAATGTAAGTTTTATCCAAGGGTAAAGTCATCAAATCACTAATTGTATCAAACAGATTAAAGTAAAAAAACAAGTAAAAAAAAATTTTAAAACACTGTCCAAGTTCAGCCTGGCCAAAGCAACAGGCAGGAAATATGTACTGTTGCCCTGGATAAACCTTCATTATTCACATCCCAATAAGAGGTGCAATACCAAGCACAGTCTTTGGCCTAGTCCTTCAGCATTACTTAAATGTAGAACAGGTAACGAACTCCTCACAGAAAATAAACCTTTTGAACAGACAGCAAGAAAAACATTTTAATCCAAGAACAGCTAATTTTTTCTAGCTAATTATGAACTAAAATAATTCCTGAATTTCTTGGCAGAAAGAAGGCCTTAGAACAAAAACTCAAGTATCAAGTTCACAGCAGTATTTACTTATTTAACATTTATTTACCGCGAAAGTCTGACTGGACACAGGTCCTTTTTCAGCGGAGGCCCAGGGAGAAAAGCTCCAATAAGTAGCATTACATATTACAGTAAGCAGATATTAGTTTATACAATTAAAGTTAATAAAAAAAGCACACTTATACAAGTAATAAAAGCCGTTTACAATAAAGCAAGCAGATTGTTAAAGATAAAAATAATACATGGTGAGATACATAGGAAAAATAGTTTGGTAGCCAAGATACCTAAAAGTATACTTGGAGATATTCAAAATCACATTCACAATGCATATGCTTAAATGGCATTCCTTATCAACTGCTTTGATCTTCTGTCAGCTCTCCATCAGCTATGTGCGTTATATTTTTTCGTACAAAATCTTACTTGCAACCAAGCAGGATTTCATACACATACTAATGAGCCCGTTTTCTTTGTTGCAGTCCAGTATCTATTTGAGGAAACTTAATTGCATTTTATGACAACAGCTTCCTGTCTTGAGACAGATCAAGCACATTTTCACATTGTATGTCAATGCAAGTCAAACTGCTGTGGTTCTCAGCAGAAATAGTCATATATTACAACTTCTAATTTCACATATTTTCATTTTACATTCAAAGAGAAAGATAAAATGTTTACACCTCCCCTCACCTTGGAAACACAAGTACATTACAGTTTAAAATCACATCTCAGTTTTTCTGCTGCAAGTCTTGTCAGACTTGAGGGCAGCCAAAATTTTTGGTTACATTCTGGTTCAATAAAACAGCTGAATATTTATATAGAATACTCACACCTCCATCCTGCTAAGTCCTAAAGGGCAGGGAGAGATGTGGCTCATCCACTCCACTGCCAATTGCTACATTTTTTTTAATATTAATATCTTTAATATTAAATCTGATTACCATCAGAGGCATTCCCCTCTGTAGTCGTACCACTGACAGTAAACAAATTAAAGTATAAAATTGCACACAAATATTAAACTCACTGAAAGTGCAGCTTAATCAAAACTGCATGCAGGAGATAAGGTGTTTTGCTGCTGTGGGTGTGGGTCTACACCACCCACACTCAAGAAATTACAGTTGTGTACATTTACCATAAATGTAGATGTGAGTGTATTCACTGTTGCAGTCATCACACTTTGGTCATCTGCCTGCAGGTAGCCCTCAATCGTCCAGAATATCAGAGTCTTGAGATTTCTGCATCGGATGCTATCGCCTCTTCCATGACGTCAGGTCATCAGGGGGTATAAAACATGCAGCAGACATCATTACATCAGTTTTTCTTGCCCCAGATGTCAGGAGCCCCCAAAATAGGAAGCTATTACATGGTTTGGAACACCTCCAGTAAAATAAAAATACCCCCCTGCCATAAAAGATGGCCATAAAGAGGATAGATAGAAATGACAGAGAAAGCCAGGGGGCTGGAGGGAGGGAAACCAGGACTGCAACAGTGAATACACACTAACATCTACATTTATGGTAAGTGTCCACAATTGTACTATGTTCTTAATGTTTCACTGTTGCAGCCATCACACATGGGTGGATTCTCAAAGCTGAAGAAGGGTGGAGGCAGTCAAGAAGCGTTAGGGCTGGCTAGCAGGCCTTGTAAGACTGCTGTAGCAAATCCAGCTCTGGACTTAGAAAAAATAGGTAAGTGGTAATGCTTGGTGAAGGTGTGTACAGAACTCCAGATTGCAGCTTCCAGGATGTCCCTGGTAGGGACTCTCCTGAGAAATGCTGTAGAGGTTTTAGTAGCTCTAGTGGAATGAGTTCTGATCCCCAGAGGGGTAGGTTTTCCATGGTGCTTGTAGCAGAAATGAATGCAGTGTGCTATCCATTTGGAAATGGTTTGCTTTGAAATGGCCTTGCCCTCTGTCCTTATAGCAAATCTGACTAGCAGCTGGTAAGATTTTCTAAAAGGCTAAGTCCTGTCAAGCTAGAACCTGAGAGGTCTGTGCACGTCCAAGGAGTGCAGGATCCTTTCCCCTTTATTCTGAGGATTAGGGAAAAAAAGTTTAGCAAATGGATGGATTGGTTTAAAGCCACACTGGATACCACCTTGGGCATAAAGGAAGGGTTAGTCCGGAGGGAAACCCTGTCAGCATGGAAAATAATGAAGGGATCCACAGCCATTAGTGCCTGTAAGTCAGACACTCTTCTTGCAGAAGTAATAGCCAGAAGTAAGGCGGTTTTCCAAGAGAGAAATTTTAACTCTGCTAAAGCAGCTGGTTCAAAAGGGGGAAGTGTGAGCTTCTCCAGTACAAAGTTAAGGTCCCAGGCCAGGGTAGGACCTCTCCTAGGGGGCCTTAAATTCTTAGCTCCTCTCAAGAACTGTTCGACAAGAAGTTAAGAAAAGAGAGGAGGCTCAATATTATAATGAGCTGAGAAGGCACAGGCAAGAATCTTAATGGATGAGAAGTATAGGCCTCTGTGGAGCAGCTCTGCTAGGTAATCAAGGATTTGATGTAAGTTGGGCACAGCTGTGTAATTTCCTTGAGACTGACTCAAGAACAATATATTTTCCACTTTTCAGCATAGGATTTCCTAGTACTAGGCCTTCTGGCCTCAAGGATGACATCCAGCACCTGTTTGCTGAGGGACGCTGGTGGTGTATACAGGGGATAAGCCAGGCTGCAAGGTTTAGGATTCCCAGCTGTGGATGCAAACTCTGTCGCTCCTGCTGAGACGGCTGGGAAGGTGTCTGATGTAGGTACCAGGGTGGCACTGCTGTCAGACTGCGTAAATGTGGGTATCAGTGCTGGCGTGACCAGTCTGTCCGGTTTCATCTTGAGTAGTACTTTTGAGAGGAGGGGCTGAGGATGAAAGGCATAAATTGAGAGTTTTTCCGCATGTAAAGGATAGGGTGTCCACCTTCCAGACTCTGCTGTGAGGGTTCCTGGTGCAAAATGTGCTCAATTGGTGGCTTTGGGGGGAGGCAAAAAGGTCTACCTTCGGTGTTCCCCACCTCTGGGTTAGAAGTTTGAATGAGTTGGACCCTCATGAGTGGAAACTGGGACCCATTAGATTTCTGCTTAAGTCGTCTGCCAGTGAATTTTGCTTGCCTGGCAGGAACTGAGCTTGTAGGTGCACTTGGATGCTCAAGGTGGTCTTCCACGGAGCCATGGCTAACCTGCAAAGTGGGTAAGAATGAGTTCCGCCCTGCTTATTTATGTACCACATAACTGTGGTGTTCTGTCTTTATCAGCACCTGTCCTGGAAGGATAAGGTATTTGAAGACTGCCAGAGCATTCCGTACAGCTAGCATTTCTTTTTCACGGATATGCAGGGGAATTTGTTCTGGGCTCCATTTGCCTTGAATGTATTTGCCTGCCATGTTTGCCCCCCCATGCATAGTCTGAAGAGACTGTTGTCAGGGTTTGGGCAGCAAGGGGTCGAGTGAAAGGAAGTCTCTTGTTGTGGTTGCATGCTTCTGCCCATCAAAGGAACTCTGCCCTTAGACAAGGTATAATAGGAATCACTGTTTCCAGGTCCTGAGAATGTTGACACCAGAGACTTAAGTACCACTGAAGTTTCCTCATATGCAGTCTTTCATATGGAATTAGCAGAATGCATAAGGCCATGAACCCTAGGGCTTGCAGAATTTTCCTTGCAGATAGCTGGGTTTTGCTGGCCATTAGTTTCAAACAACTTGTCAAATGGACCTGCTTTTCTGGAGTGAGGAATGCCATCTGGGAAGTTGTGTTCAAGCTTGCTCCCAGGAATACAGTTTGTTGGCTGGGCACCAGTTGCGATTTCTTTTCGTTGATGGTGTATCCCAGTGAAGTTAAAAGTCTTTTTACAAATGCCAGGTGCTGAAGCAGAAATTCCTGATTGTCCGCCTGAATCAGGCAATCGTCCAAGTATAAGTAGATTTGAATATTTCTCTTGCCTGCAGTATGCAATAGCTGGAGGCAGGCATTTTGTGAATACTCTGGACGCAGTAGATAAGCCAAAGGGAAGTGCAGAGAACTCATAGTGCATAGAGCCTTCCCTGAAATGTAGATACTCCCTGCAAGACTCCCTTATGGAGATTTGCAGATAAGCTTCTTTTAAGTCTAGGGTGACTAACCAGGCATCCTTGGCTAGCAAAAGAAGAAGCTGTTGCAGTGCAAGCATTTTGAATTTTGGGGACCAACAGAAAGGCGTTGAGAATGGATAGATCCAGGATAAGGTGCCAAGAGCCCTCTTTTCTGGGCACCAGGAGCAGTCTGGAGTAGAAACCCTGTCCCATTTGTTCCACTGGAACAGGTTGAATAGCCCTGCTATGGAGAAGGGCAAGTACTTGCTTTTGAGCATCTGCCCACTGGTTTGGAGGAAGGTCTGGCAACCCGCTTGGTGTTGGCAGTGAATGAAAGTAGAATCTATACCCCAGGGATACAATGTTTAGAACACATCGGTCCTGAGTAATGGACATCCGTTTTTTTGCATGAAGGACTAGTTTTCCTCCAGAAGGCGCAAGTACTTGGGCATGGCTAGATAGAATAACTGGAAAATCATTGTGAACTTTTTCCATATGCGGGTGGCTTATCACTCCCTGGTTTTGAGGTGGAAACGCTCCATTGTTTAGATCTCTGCGTACCCTGAGACTGTAGTCTTGGTGGTCTGTTTCCCCTGGGTTTGGGCTGAGAAGGCCTGAGGGGGGACTGGAAATGACCAGTTTTTTGAAGGCCAATGCCTACTGAATCAAGGTGGCTGCACCTGTAAGAAATCTTTGACTGTTTGCATAGATTTAGCTTTTGCTTCTATCTTTTTAAAAACAACTTCTGCTTTTGTACCAAACAAACACTCCTGATTTAATGGAGCATCTAGTAATTTTGCTTTGACATAGTCAGGCAAGACTTGTTCCTTTAGCAAAGCATGCCTTCTCAGTACACACCCAGTGACAGCAGCCCTGCAAGATGCTTCCAAGGCATCAAACCCACATTGCAAAGTATGTTTACTAACTTGGTTTGCAGAATACATTAACTCTTGTAAATTTTTATTTTCTGCACAATCTGGAAGTAACACCATTTTTTGTTTAATTAGTTCCATAATATGTTGCTGGCACTTCCACGTGTGAAACTGGCAAGTCAAAGCTCTGATGGCAAGAGTTGCAGAGGTATATACCTTCTTACCCAATCTGTCTAATGCTCTAGAATCCCTGTCTGAAGGGGCAGGGTTTTTGGCTGTAGTAGCCTTAATGCCTTTAGGTTCCTGGGAAATGGTCTCTAGATCCGCAGTAGGATTCTTAAAGAGAAATTTGTGAGAGTCAGGTATTCTGTAGTACCTGTCCGGTTTTCTAAGAGCTGGTGGTAAGGTGTCAGGAGTAAGACTAGACTCCAAGAAGATATCTACAATATCCAGGATAGGGGGTATAGCTAGAGGCCTGTGCTGAGGCAAATCTAAAAATTCCCAGAGTCTCTTTTTGGACCGAGGATAGTCATGGCATTCCAGCGGAAATGCTCTCCTAAGGTGTGCAAGGTTTCGCCAAAAGAAAAATTCTCTGGAAGGGAGGCAGAGGGGAATGGATTCCTCTGCATCTGAATCCTCATAGGTAGATAAGGGTATGCCCTGGTAATCAGAAGGGTCAGAGTCAGAAGGAAATTCAATTCTTTGTCTTTTGGCAGGGGAAGGCTGGCTTCCCCTAATTAGGAGTAATAAGGTCTTCCCCCAATTATAGCAATAAGGTCTTCAGCCATTCTAAGCATTTGTTTTTATGGCATGGGAGCTTGAGCATGCACTTTGGATGTCAGTTTTCTAGGTGTAGTGTGAACTCTGGGCCTGAGAAACTCGGTAGTTTTAGTTGGAAATGAAGTGGTCGGTTTAATATGAATATCGGTAGGTCGGAATACATCCTCAGAAGCCGGTGCCTGCACAGCGGCTCCAGACCCATCCAAGATAGAGACATAGTACAGTTTTGTACCTACCATAAATGTAGATGTCCGAGAGGTATGCATCTGCAGTCCTAACATATGGGTTGTCCTGCCTCAGGCAGCCCTCGATCGGCGGATTCCAAAGTCTGGGTCTGGCCTCGGCTGATGTCGCACTTCACCCGACGTCATAGCTGCTGTGAATTGGGTATAAAGGCATCAGCCGACGCCATTTTCCTCAGTGTTTCTTGCCCCAGATGCCAGGTGCCCTCTAAGAAGGCTAAATTTGGATAAATGCAAATGATTCCAAACAGTAGAGAGCAAACAAAAATAAACATGTATATACATATATACAAACAAATACACCATAATAGATTCCCCCAGCTAGCTACAAGATGGGCAAATACCCTAGGAGTACCACAGAGGGGAAGGAGTGTGGGTAATCCTGACTGCAGATGCATACCTCTCGGACATCTACATTTATGGTAGGTACAAAACTGTACTATGTCCTTCAAGGATGCATCTGCAGTCCTAACATATGGGTAGAATACCATAGCCAAACTGGGGATGGAGGCACTAAGATGATTATGGTGTAGTTGAGATCCCTTGCAAAACAGCAGTTGCAAAACCTGCTCGGGATCTGGAGTATAAAGGTAGATTATAATGCTTGGCAAATGTATGCACGGAGCTCCAAGTAGCAGCCTCTAAAATGTCTTTGGTAGCCACACCTCGTAAGAAAGCTGTAGTAGTGGCTGTAGCTCTTGTGGAGTGAGGTCTGATGTTTTCTGGAGTTGTCTTTCCATGAAAAGAGTAACAAAATCTAATGCAATTTCCTATCCATTTTGAGATGGTCTGTTTTGAAATTGCTTTTCCTTCCATTCCTGTTGCATATGCTACCAGAAGCTGGTCAGTTTTTCTATTGTTCTTGGTTCTGTCCAGATAGTAGCGCAACTGCCTGTGCACATCCAAGGTATGTAGTCTTTCCCCCCTGTTCTGTGGGTTGGGGAAGAATGTTGGTAGGTGGATTGCTTGGTTCAATGATACCCTGGAGACCACCTTTGACATAAAAGTAGGGTTAGTTCTCAAGGACACTCTATCCTGATGGAAGATAAGGAAGGGCTGTACTGCCATTAATGCCTGTAATTCAGAAACCCTTCTTGCTGAAGTGATTGCAAGCAGGAAAGCAGTTTTCCAAGATAAGAACTGTAATTCTGCTGTTGCTGCTGGCTCGAAGGGGGTGTTAACTTTTCCAGCACAAAGTTAAGGTCCCATGTAGGCAAGGTGGCTTCCTTGGAGGCTTTACATTTTAATTCCTCTCAGAAACTGCCAGTAGAGGATGAGAAGACTGGAGGATCCATGTTGTATTCTGCTGAAATTGCTGATGCATGAATCTTAATGGAGGAGTAAGACAGGCCATTGTGGAAAAGTTCTGCTAAATATTCCAGGATGTTAGCTATGTTTGCTAATGATACATTTTCTCCTTTTGCTGCACTCCAAATGAGGTATCTTTTCCATTTGGCTGAATAAGTCTTCCTTGTGGAGGGTCTGCAAGCCTCCAGGATAATGTCTTTAACCCTCTGGGATAAATCTGGGTTATTTTGTTTTATGTAATATTCCAAGCAGCTAGCTGCAGTGCTTTCAAGTTTGGATGTAGGATCTTGAAGTTGTTCTGTGTTAGCAGTAAAGGAACTAGAGGTAGAGGCCATGCGTGTGTCCGAGACATACTCCTCAGTAGCGGGTACCAATGCTGCCTCGGCCAGTCTGGAGCCATCAGGATGATCCTTGGGCGATCTTCTTTGATCTTCAGTAGCACTTTGTGCATCAAAGGAAGAGGTGGGAATGCATATGCTGTCAGGTTTTCCCAACTGAAGGAGAGGGAGTCCACCTTCCAAGCAAGTGGGTGGTATGCCCTTGTGCAGAATTTCCTCAATTGGTGGTTGTGTGGGGATGCGAACAGGTCTATTTCTGGTAGTCCCCATTTCTTTGTAATGGATTTGAAGATGTCTGGATGCAGCATCCATTCGTGGGCATCCATGGTAGTTCTGCTTAAGGTGTCTGCTAGTATATTTTCTTTTCCTGGCACAAATATGGCCTGGAGCTGAATGTTGAGGTTCAGGGCTATATTCCACAGGTCCATTGCCATCCAGCATAGAGGATATGAGTGTGCGCCTCCTTGTTTGTTGATATACCACATGACTGTGGTGTTGTCCGTCCTCATCAGCAAATGACCCTCTTGAAAGCGGTCTGAATGTCTGGATTGCCTGTTTCACTGCCAGCATCTCTTTTTGATTTATGTGTAGGTTCAGCTGGTCTTGTGTCCATAGGCCTTGTATACACTTGTCCACCATGTGTGCCCCCCAGCCTAGGTCCGAGGCGTCCGTGGTGATAGTCTGGCTTGGGTGAGGTTTGTGGAAAGGCAGTCCTCTGTTCAACTGACAGGCCTGAGCCCACCACAGGAATTCTTGCTTCAGGCATGGGATTATTGGAATCTGGGCTTCTAGGCTGTGCTTGTGTTGAGACCATATATTCCTTAGGTACCATTGCAACTTCCTCATATGCAGCCTGGCATGTGGAATCAATATTATGCAGGATGCCATGTAACCCAGGGCTTGCAGGACTTTCCTTGCTGTAAGCTGGTTCTGTGTTGTTAATGCCATGAAATAGAGTGGTAGTTGCTTTTGCTTTTCTGCTGTGAGAAATGCCATCTGATTTGAAGTGTCCAGTTCTGCACCCAAGAATGTTATCCTTTGGGATGGTACCAGCCTTGACTTTTTCATGTTGACTGTGTATCCCAGGGCTTGCAGTAGTTGTATAACCTTTTCCAAATCTTGTATTAATTTGGTCTTTTTGTCCGCTTGTATTAGGCAGTTGTCCAGGTATGGATAAATCTGAATTCCCTGAAGCCTGCAATGAGCAATTACTGATGCCAGGCATTTTGTGAATACTCTGGGCGCAGTAGATAAGCCAAAGGGCAATGCTGAGAATTGATAATGCTCTGATCCTGCAAGAAATCTGAGGTATCTTCTGCAATCTGGTCGTATAGGGACGTGCAGGTATGCCTCCTTGAGATCTAGAGTCACCAGCCGAGACTCCTTGCCCAGCATGGGAAGAAGTTGCTGTAGGGTCAGCATTTTGAATTTTGGAACAATGAGATATGTGTTCAGAGCGGACAGGTCGAGAATAGGCCTCCATTGGTTTTCTTTTCTTGGTACCAGGAAAAGTCTGGAGTAAAATCCTTGTCCTTGTTCCATAGGTGGTACCTTTTCTATAGCTCTCATCCTTAGTAAGTGGTTGATTTGTCCTAGAGCATTTGTTTTTTGGTTTGGTGGAAGGTTTGGCATTCCTCTCTTTTTTGGTAGAGTGTGGAAGTGAAACCTGTAGCCTTTGTCTATTGTCTGTAAAATCCATTTGTCTCCTGTAATGTAATGCCAGTTTACGGAAAATAAGGCTAGCTTTCCGCCTAAGGGTGCTTCCAGTTGTTCCCTGGTAGGCGGTATCAGAGCCAAGTCATTGTGTCTGTCCTGTGAAAGGGGTAGTAGCTGGATCTGTGGCAGTACTTCTCTGGTTGTTAGGCTGCCACTGACGTCCCCTGTAGGCACCTCTGGATTGACCTCTGCCTCTTGGGCACCTATTTCTGCCTCTCTGTGCTCTGGAGGTGCCTGGAAAGGACCAAGTCTTCGAAGGCCAATTTCTACTAAACCTCGGAGGTTGGACCTGTAAGAAATCCTTGACTGTTTGGACAGATTTTGCTTTTTCTTCCACCTTCTTTAGCACTTGCTGTGCAGGGGAGCCAAACAAACTTTGTTTCTCCATGGGAGCATCTAGGAGCTTTGACTTTACATGGTCTGGTAAGGATTGCTCTTTTAACCATGCATGCCTTCTGATCACTGTTCCAGTCATAGCTGATCTAAAGGAAGCCTCCAGTGCATCATAGCCGCATTTTAAGGAATGATTACTGACCTGCTGAGTGTTATGTACCAAATCCTGAAGGGACTTACGGTCTATAGGTTCAGGAGAGGACAGTTTTTTATTTAGCTGGTCTAACAAAAATTCCTGATACTGAACCATGTGGAATTGACAGTTTAAGGCCCTAGCCGAAAGAGTAGCAGAAGTATAAACTTTTTTACCCCATCTCTCTAATGCTCTAGATTCTCTTTCAGAGGGGAGGGTTTTGGCAGAGGCAGCTGCTACAGCTTTGGGGCCCTGTGAAATGGTTTCAGGATCTGCAATAGGAGCCTTATACAAGTGAAAGTGTGTGTCCGGGACCCTGTAATATCTGTCGGGTTTAGCAGGGGCCGGGGAAGAGTCAGGAGCAGTACAGGCATCATTAAATGCATCATCCACAACTGTTAGTACTGGAGGAATGGCTAAAGGCCTATGCTGGGGTAAATGTAAAAAGGTCCTTAGCCTTTTCCTTGAATCTGAAAAATCCTGGCCCTGCCACTGAAATTGCTCTCTCATAGCATGTAAGGTTTCCCCAAAAGAAAATTCCTCAGGAGGAGAGGCAGAAGGAATGGAGTCTTCTGCATCAGAATCCTCATATGGAGAATAAGGGCCTTCTGGTGGATTTGAGTTTTCTGACTCATCCGAGTAACAGTCAGTAGAAACTGGATCGGGGGGCTCTGCTCTAGGCCTCTTCTCTGGAGGGGGTTGAGAGGCCCTGTCTGGGTGAGGTTGGGATCCCCTGATCAAAGAAATGAGATCCTCAGCCAGGCTGAGCATTTGGGAACTAGAGGTAGGCCTGTGTGGGGTTTTAGCAGGCAAGGCCTTAGAAGATTTAGCTGCTTTAGCCCTAGAAAAAGCCTTGATGGACATAGAAGCAGGGGGCCTAGCAGCTCCACGTGCAGGAGTAGATATGTCTAAAGGAATAGTATCTGATAAATCCTGGGTGCCTGCTACAGCAGGAGAAATTTCAGTAGCAGATTCAGCCATGCTGTGTGAGGCCTCGGCTGTCGGAGGTATGCTTTCGGCCGAAGGAAGAACCGAGGACTCTGTTTCAGCCGAAACAGAGACACTCACGGTTGGCTTAACCGTGGTTTCGGCCGAAACCGCGGACCGTGAGTGTCGGTCCTTTTCCTTACGCTTTTTAGCTAATTGTGAAGTCGGAGTCTCCGACGGCATTTTGTAAGCAAAAGCGGGACCAAAAAACTCCTCCGCAAACTCCTACCGACGTCTGAGTGTCCGTCGGTTGAAGGAAGCACAGGCTAGACAAGCTGATACGTCGTGGTCTGGGCCTAAGCAAGGAAGGCAGTAAGAGTGGAAATCCTTATGAGGTATTTGTTTCCCACAAGTTAAACAATTATTTACTTTTTCTGACATCTGCTGAGGCAAGAAAGAGTCCCCAACGGGGTACTTAGCTTTTTAGAAGTCTTCGATAGTAGAAATCTCTGGATCTGACCGACCGGCACTTGCGAACAGCTTCTGCTTCGCAAGAAAGACTGAGGAAAATGGCGTCGGCTGATGCCTTTATACCCAATTCACAGCAGCTATGACGTCGGGTGAAGTGCGACATCAGCCGAGGCCAGACCCAGACTTTGGAATCCGGCCGACCGAGGGGCTGCCTGAAGCAGGACAACCCATATGTTAGGACTGCAGATGCATCCTTGAAGGACATCCACAGGTTCCATAGTCAAAGAAGCATCTCACGGCATACCAGACACCGAATGGGTCTCCGCAGAGGCCTGCAAATCTGGAGAAGCGAGCATCAGGGGCTGCAAAGGCGCCTCACTGAGTACCGGCAGACTGGCGACTAGATTAACAGAAGCGTCATCAGCAGTTTTTGACCTATGCGGTTTGTCTCTGTCTTTGTGCTTTTTCGGAAGACTGGTAGTCGGATGGCTTACTGAAGCCATTTCGGAATATGGAGAATGAGAGCGAAAGAATTTAGCTACAAAATTAGCCCGAAGATGAATGGTTCGGGCGTTAAAGCACAAAACAGACAGCGAGGGACGTTGTGGTCTGGGCCTAAACAGGTGATGCAGTAAGAATGAAAATCTCTGTGAGGTATTTGCTTTCCACAGGCAAGATAATTGTTAATTTTTTCTGACATCAGTTAGAGCAAGAAAAAAAGAATCCCCAACGGGCTACTTAGCTTTAGAAGACTTCAAGTCTGAAACTCTAAAAACGAAAATTTCAGGTAGCGGCCGACCAGCACTTGCAAACTGCTTCTGCTTCAGGCTCCTATTTGGCAACAAAGACTGATGTAATGGCGTCTGCTGCATGTTTTATACCCCTGACTACCTGACGTCATGGAAGAGGTGACAGCGTCAGACGCAGAAATCCCAAGACTCTGGTATTCAGGCCGACTAAGGGCTACCTGCAGACAGATAACCCAAGTGTGATGACTGCAACAATGAAACACGAAGAACATCAGGCTTCACACTTAACACCCCACGGAACAGTCTTTGACTTGGCTCTGCAGATCAATTTCTAACCTCTCACACTTGGTTTCAGTGCCTTCCAGTGCTCACTTACCCACACCAAAATATCCTTTTAAGTTTTGACATTCACACACAGACAAAACAAAATTTCCAGGGAAGGCAGTTAACATTCTATAACCCAATGGATGTAGGATACAGCCCTGGGTAATAAACTGCTACTCTACCCAGAATACCAGACAAACTACCCAGCTACTGTTTCACTTTTGTTAATACGTCAAATTACATGCAAAAATGTAAGCCAAATGATTACAGGCACAAACTATAAAACACAAATGACAGTGTTTAGCAGGATAGCTTTAAGGAGTAGAATGCTCTGTAGCAATAAATATCCCTTTGTCAGTTAAAAATAAAATAAAAAAAAAAAAAAAAAAAAAACGATCAGCCCAATACAAGTAACTCATTTTCTTAACACTGTTCCTGTAAACTTGGCTGGCATTACAAGATAAACCCTCACAATCAGTTTTAAGGGATTCTATACCTTCTGGCAACTGCATTCCTAAACTATGAAGAAATAGTCACCAAACAGTTTTTAAAGGCTATTGCATAGCACAGTTATAATCCATTTAACTCACTTCTGGCTTTAACTTTGAAAGATGTAAACCTTGCCAGTCTGCTATCCTGCTATCCTCAGGGTCTTCTTAATACAGCGGA
>NC_056737.1:1142002260-1142044760 GCF_019279795.1 Protopterus annectens
TATATATATATATATATCTATATATATATATATATATATATATATATATATATATATATATATATATATATATATATCTGCACACACACACACACACATATACATATATATATATATATATATATATATATATATATATATATATATATATATATATATATATATAAATAATATATCACAAATTTGAAAAACAAATCTAGACGATTTAGGATTTTTGCGTGGAGATGTTTACATAGATATTTTTATACCCCCAAAAAAACTAGAGAGAATTTTTCCTCAGCTAGACAGGAAATGCTGGAGGTGCGACAGGGAAGAAAGAGGTAATTGGTAACATTTTCTGGGAGTGTGGCAAGTTGGCGGACCTTACGTATTCCTTGCAGGATGCACTGTCGGGGAGGATGGGCAGGGAAAGGATTTTATCTGAGCTATGACACAGAATCAGACTTGCCTAGACATGGTAAGGCCTTGCTCTGCCTAATTATGGAAGCAGCCAAAAAAGCAATTACTTGAAAATGGAAATAAAAATCTAAACCAACTGTACTAGAAGCAGTGCATATAGTAACAGAGATAAAACAACTGGAATCGAGATCTTCAGAAAAGGGCAGGAGCAACTACAGGAAAAAAATGGGAATTCTGGGAACAATACATACAAGGGAGGAATGAGGCCTAAAAGGCAGCAGGACGTAAATGAGCTATGTAACATTTGATTGAGAAATACTAGGTAGATAAGTGATGTACAATGTTTGCAACTGGGAATGCAACAGTATGGTTTTTGATATAAAATGCTAGCAACTAGGATTGTGTCAGTGTGGCTTGTTTTCATTTGTATAAAATGTAGGACTGCCTATGTAGTAAGTGATGGTTTAATAAAAATGTAACTAACACCAGGTAAGACTGCAATCCAAATTGTAGCTTGCTACAGATCCCCCACCATGCCCCAAGATTCTCACTACACCTTTCTAAACATACTGGAAAATATTAAGATACAACCAAACACCCTAAAACTGAGTGATTTCAACTACCCTGCCATTAACTGGGAAAAGTACTAGTGTACCAACACCTTTGCCCAACGGTTCTTGGAATTCATAAATTCCAACACCCTGGATCAACTAATCCATATAGTCCCACCAGGGGATACAATATCCTAGACTTGGTCATTACTAACATGGGAAATATTTTATTTATTTTTATTTTACATTTGTTGACCGGGATAGTCAGACTGGATGTATGTCCATGTTCAGCGCAGGCCCGGGGAGAAAAGCTCCAATGGTAAGCAGATACAGCATTACATAATACCAGCACTACATATTACAAACAGACTATTTACAGAAATTATGCAGGTAAGCAAGTTAAACAAGTTCCACAGGTTACAGTTAATCCTGAGCACAAGTCAGGATTAAATTAAATTACACAGTAAACTGGTTAACAGATTTTTACACATTCTAGAGAGAGTTAGCCAGGCTTGATATATGCTCCACACCTACGGTCATCCCCTTATTGGTCAGGTCTGACCATAAGCTAAATCACCCTTAACATCCACATCCCACCCCCAATAAGGAAACCTCCATAAAACACTTCTCCAAAACAAACTTCATGCTACTCAAGTCAGAAGTGACAAACTTTCAGTTCCCGTCTGCATGGATGTCATGAAGTTTGACTGCTGTATCCTACACTAAGGCACTGTATGAGCGCAACCACTCATGCATGAATCGTGCCATCCCAAATAGAATCAAGATGCTCTCCTCCAAAAAAAGAAGCCAATCTGGTGGTCGCCTGCCATAAACAAACTTTACAACACAATGAAGAAACTGTTGCAGAAAAGAGGAAAATCCCAGGATGCAAAAAACTCCCTTACCAGCCTCAGTAAGAAGCTGAGGTCCCTCATAAAATCCTCCAAAGCTAGTTATGAAAATAAAATTGCTAAAGATTCCAAAGACAACCACAAGGCATTCTATAACCATGTCAAGAATCTAAATGGTAATGCTCAGATCTGCTCTGGGGTACAACAGAATGGCATTAAATATACGGATCCCAAGGAAATTGCCAATATCCTGGCGGATCAATTCAATGCCAACTTCACCCCCCTCTCATCCCCTAAACGGCCCATCTTAGTACCAGAAGATTGCCAAATTCTGGTAATAAACAGCCACACAGGTACAAAACGCACTCTCCAAAACTAAGAATACAGCACCCATGGGACCAGATGACACCCCTGGCTGTGTATTACATGAACTGGCACCTCAATTAAGTGTCATGTTTAATCACAACCTCACCTCAGGCTTTGTGCCCACTGAGGGGCGCACAGCTACAATTATCCCACGCCACAAGGGGGGATCCACCTTGGATCCTGGGAACTACCGCCCCATTAGTCTGACGAGCCTGATCTGCAAGGCCATGGAACGTATTATCATGGAACTTAGAAGCAAAGACATTGGCAACCTTCAAACACTGGACCCCACCCAATTTGGGTTCGTGAAGGGCCGATCTTGTCTCCTGAACCTGACTGACTTCTTCGAATCAGTCTCCAGAGCCGTAGAACAGGATAAGGCAGTCCATACATCCTATCTGGACCTCGCCAAGGCCTTTGACACCATCCCCCACTTGGGAATCATAGACTTACTAAGCTGGGCATTAATCCCTATGTCACTCCATGGGTTGCCAATTGGCTTACTGACAGAACCCACACTGTAAAAGTAGCCAACTCCAAATCCAGCTCCAAACAAGTGAAGTACCTCAGGGTTCAGTCCTGGGACCATTCGTTTGGCATCTGCTTCTCTGAAGTACAGGCCAACACTAAGGGACTCTGTCTAACAAAGTTCGGAGATGACTGCAAACTGGAAGCCATTACTGAATCCTCAAATTATGTGGATATTCTACAAAAGAGCCTTACAGAAACAGATGCTTGGTGACACAGCCATGGGCTCAAGCTCAATGCCAAGAAATGTATAGTTATCCCCTTTGGGAAAAAACATGTACCCATGAATTACCACATAGATGGCAGTACACTAAACGCCAAAAGTGTGATAAGAGACTTAGGGACACAGGTGGACAATGGTCTCACCTTTGAGAACCACATAGCCACAACAGTCAGGAAAATCCTTCTATGTGGCACACCTCATCAGTAAGGGCATTTCTTCCAGAAAAAATGAGATCATTGTCCCACTGTACTCATCCCTCATTAGACCCATTATAGAATACAATGCCTCGTTTGTTATGTACCTCTCAAGAGATCAGCAACAACTGGAAAGGCCGCAGAAATACCTCACCAAAAGAATCACAGGCCTAAAGCAGACGCCCTATGCTGACCGCCTTAAAAAGCTCCAGCTATACTTTGTCGCATATTGTCTACTGAGAGGTGATCTCTGCTTAACATACAAGGCCATGTCAAACCCAGAGCTGTTGGACATGCTACACTTAAAGAAATCCCATTCCCTCAGAGCCACACGCTCCAGGGAATCTAAACCTAGTTGTCACAATAAACAAAACATGCTGGAGGGATAGGTTCCTGATCCAGAGACTCTCCCATACTCTGGAATAGACTACCATACATGTCAAGCAGAGTGCCTCTTTGGCCCTCTTCAAAAGGAACCTTGACGATTGGATGGGAGAAAGGAAATTCACCCCAGGGATCACATCAGTCACCCTGCTAGACAGGGGTCCAGGGAAGTAAATAGTGTGAGAAGAAATAGCTAGGGAATTGTTATGGCTAGGCTTGTACAGGCCCTAGGGCCGATAGCCTAGCACCAACCTATGAAAAAAGGGAGGGGCTAGAATTGAATAATTAATGTTTCCTAGGTTGTATGACATACAGTAATATACACGAAGCATAATGTTTATTAATATTAAACTTAATACAACTTGATTACTTTTATATAAATGTAAATTTGCCTGTGTCACAAGGGATAGTTTTTTTTTTTGTTTTTTTTAAATACCTTTATTGAATTAAGAAAACCTTTCAATAAAGAGGTGAAAATCCAATTTATTGTAGATCTCCAGGGAAAAAAACAGTACAGCCACAGCATAGAAGCAATAATGTCTGGGTCCACTGGGGGTCATCCACTGATGAATCAGAATTGCACCTAAACCTCAAAATGCACTCTCGAGGCACTCCTAAAAATGGAGAACATCGATATCTGTGCAGTAACTGAGACCTGGTTCAAGGCTCCAGAGAGCACCCCTGCAATATCAGGCTACAACTCTTACCACACTTTTCGGCCACCAAACCAGGACCGAAACACTAAAGGTGGAGGAGTGTCAATATTCACCAAGGATATTCACACCACCAGGCTAGTTGGCCAACACAATGTGTCTGAAATTCTCCAAGTGCAACTAACACTAGGTAAGACTGCAATCCAAATTGTAGCTTGCTACAGATCCCCCACCATACCCCAAGATTCTCACTACACCTTTCTAAACATACTGGAAAATATTAAGATAGAACCAAACACCCTAATACTGGGTGATTTTAACTACCCTGCCATTAACTGGGAAAACTACTCCTGTCCTAACACCTTTGCGCAACGGTTCTTGGAATTCATAAATTCCAACGCCCTGGATCAACTAATCCATAGTCCCACCAGGGGCTCCAATATCCTAGACCTGGTCATTACCAACATGGGAAATCAATGCTCCATACCTATGGTCACCCCCTAGTTAGTCAGGTCTGACCATAAGCTAATCACCCTTAACATCCACATCCCACCCCCACCCCACAGTAAAGAAACCACCATAAAAAACTTCTCCAAAGCCAACTTCATGCTACTGAAGTCAGAAGTGACAAACTTCATGACACCCATGCAGACGGGAACTGAAAGTTCAACTGCTGAATCCTACACTAAGGCACTGTACGAGCACATCCACTCATGCATGAATCGTGCCATCCCAAATAGAACCAAAATGCTCTCATCCAAAAAAGGAAGCCAATCTGGTGGTCCCCTGCCATAAACAAACTTTACAACAAAAGGAAGAAACTTTTGCAGAAGAGAGGAAAATCCCAGGATGCAAAAAACTCCCTTACTAGCCTCAGTAAGAAACTGAGATGTCTCATAAAATCCTCCAAAGCTAGTTACGAAAATAAAATTGCCAAAGATTCCAAAGACAACCACAAAGCATTCTATAATTATGTCAAGAATCTAAATGGCAATGCTCAGATCTGCTCTGAGCTAAAACAGAATGGCATTAAATATACTGATCCGAAGGATATTGCCAATATCCTGGCAGATCGATTCAGTGCCAACTTCACCCCCCTCTCACCCCCTAAATGGCCCAACTCAGTACCGGAAGATTGCCAAATTCCAGTAGTAACGGCCACACAGGTACAAAACGCACTCTCTAAAGCCAAGAATACAGCATCCATGGGACCAGATGACATCCCGGGCTGTGTACTACATGAACTACAATATGAACTGGCACCTCACCTAAGTGTCATGTTTAATCATAGCCTTACCTCAGGTTTCGTACCCATCGAGTGGCGCAGAGCTACTGTTATCCCAATCCACAAGGGGGGATCCACTTTGGATCCCGGAAACTACCGTCCCATCAGTCTGACCAGCCTTATCTGCAAGGCCATGGAGTGTATTATCATGGAACTTATAAACAAAGACATTGGCAACCTTCAAACACTGGACCCCACCCAGTTTGGGTTTGTGAAGGGCCAATCTTGTCTCCTGAACCTGATTGACTTCTTTGAATAAGTCTCCAGAGCCATGGACAAGGGTAAGGTGGTCCACACAGCCTATCTAGACCTTGCCAAGGCCTTTGACACCATCCCCCACTCTGGAATCATAGATAAACTTACTAAGTTGGGCATTAATCCCTATGTCACCCAATGGGTTGCTAAATGGCTTACTGATGGAACCCACACTGTAAAAGTAGCAGACTCCAAATCCAGCTCCAGACAAGTGACAAGTGGAGTACCTCAGGGTTCAGTCCTGGGGCGCTGTTGTTTGGCATCTACTTCTCTGAAGTACAGGTCAACACTTAGGGACACTGGCTAACAAAGGTTGCAGATGACTGCAAACTGGGAGCCATTATTGAATCCCCAAATGATGTGGATACTCTACAAAAGGGCCTTACAGAAACAGATGCTTGGTGCCAGAGCCATGGGCTCAAGCTCAATGCCAAGAAATGTATCGTTATCCCCTTTGGGAAAAAACATGTATCCATGAATTACCATATAGGTGGCAGTACACTAAACACAGAAAGTGTGATAAGAGACTTAGGGACACAGGTGGACAGTGGTCTCACCTTCGATAACCACATCGCCACAACAGTCAGGAAATCCTTCTATGTGGCACACCTCATCACGAAGGGCTTTTCATCCAGAAAAAATGAGATCATTGTCCCACTGTACTCATCCCTCATTAGACCCCTTATAGAATACAACGCCCCATTTGGTATGTACCTCTCAAGACATCTGCAACAACTGGAAAGGCCTCAGAAATACCTCACTAAAAGAATCACAGGCCTAAAGCAGATGCCCTATGCTGACCGCCTTAAAAAACTCCAGCTATACTCTGTCGCATATAGTCTACTCGGAGGCGATCTCTGCTTAACATACAAGGCCATGTCAAACCCAGAGCTGTTGGACATGCTACACTTAAAAAAAATCCCAATCCCTCAGAGCTACACACTCCAGGGATCTAAACCTTGTCATCACAATAAACAAAACATGCTGGAGGGATAGGTTCCTGACCCAGAGACTCCCCAGACTCTGGAATAGATTGCCCATACATGTCAAGCAGAGTGCCTCTTTGGACCTCTTCAAGAGGAACCTTGACGATTGGATGGGAGAAAGGAAATTCACCTCAGGGATCATGTCTGTCGCCGTGCTAGACAGGGGTCCAGGAAAGTAAATAATGTGGGAAGAAATAGCCAGGGAATTGTTATGGCTAGGCTTGTATAGGCCCTAGGGCTGATAGCCTAGTACCAACCTATGAACCTATGAGAAGCAGAGGCAGTCTACGCATCACAGGAATGAGGGGTTTAAGTCCAGACAGGACTGCTGGAATCAGTCCCAAGCTAACAGTCTGTCACCTACCACTGTTCAGCACTACAAAGCCTAAATTGGTTAGAACTACCCCATCAAACATACACAGCTCATTACCACCTATAAAATAAAAGTATCAGCATCCATCTGCTTGTCCAGTACTAAACACCATTCTACACAACTATATTCCCAGTCAAGCATTACAAATCACTGAGCAAAAATTACCGTCTGTCCACAAACCTACCATTAATCTATCGGTTGGGCATTGTCTACACTCATGCAATGCTGTTAAGACCTGGAACAGCTTACCTTTAGCCATCAGGTCAATGCCAGACCTCCCATCCTTCAAAAACCAACCTGAAAGACTCCTCGGCCAAAATCTGGCTTTGTCCTTGCTCAAAAACAAAATAAACTTTACCCCCTACATGTAAACTAGCACCTATTCATATCTTACTCCTTGCTTTCCCTTCTTCACTCACTTCCTTCCATCAGTTTCTCTCCCCTGGCTTTCTCCCTAAATATACCATAAGCCTGCTTTTCTCTCACTTCATTTTACAATTCCAGTCTGTGCTATGCCAACTTACTTTAATTTTCTCAACATTTAGAGAAATTAAAGGCAATTAATAAAATTGTCATATATCTATTCTTAATCAGTGTGTTTTCATATTATGCATATTTTGGTATAATTATTACACACAAGTAAGATAACGCAACACCAAGCTATCATAAAACCAGCAACAGTTTATTCAGGAAACGGGCACAGGCATAAGTGCTTTTGCAGTATTACAATTGCTTCATCACATGCATCTGATTTAGGAAAGCCTGGTGTTCCTTCATCTTACTTCTGCTTGTTGGATTTATTTTTTGGTTCAAGAAGCATTTATTCAGCACACACTTGTATTACTGGACTTTTGTATAATTATTAAACATATTTTTTGTACTATTTTTGAAGAATATGAAATTGTTCTTAAAATGCTTAATACTTGGGTCCTCTTCTCCCTGGGCCTCCACTGAAAATGGGCTCCTAACCAGACAGACTTTCCTGGCAATCAAATGTCAACAATAAAATAGAGGGGGATCCAAATTATGTCAGATACTTAGTTATCCATAACCCTCCCAACCCACACTATTGCATCTAATAACTCTAAAGGAGATGCCCCTTGAAATTCCCAAGAGTATAAGCTGGTAACCTCTCCAACTCTCTGAACCATTACATCCAGTTACTTACCTAGTGTTTTAACCAATTTACTTTTGGATTGCTACAGTGCTTATTTTGTGAATTTTCCCCTCTAGAACAGCACTGAATGCTTTAGCAAGGCCAAGGCTAACTGCCATGCACTATCAGGACTTAATCAACCATTGTTACCTCTACAAAACAACACACCACAAGATTCAGAAGGCAGTATCACCACTCAACAAACCCATAACATTTCCTATCTAACAGAACTAGCCCCCTGCATCACTGCAGATGTCTGCTTCCATGAATTTACAAAAAACATTGGTCAGGCAGAGAAGTTTAAAAGTTGTTTTCTTGTGATGTAACCCAGCACCTTGGCAACTGGTCCCACTACGTGTTACGATAGGTCAGGGATGACTTCCACATGCTACCATTTTTTATTTAAATATGCTTGGGGGGGTATTTTAAATTTACCTTAATGATAATCAGGAATGGTGTATTGTCCTACAGGGCATGAGTTTAACTAATTGTAGCATTAGTTGTTATATTTTTGTTAAATAAGAGGTGTGTCTAACACTAAAAATCATACACACCTCATAGGTCCATCTGTAGACAGCTTACAGTTTAGGATGGTACCAAGATATTATTCTGTATCTGCAGCTACTAAAGTTGGTCATAGACCACTGCAGATCACAGTACATGAATACAGCAGCACACACATATTACCATACCCTTTAATAGCAATGCGTTGTAAATGTTATTGCAAAGACGGACTTAAACCTTACAAGTCACTCACAAATGTCACACACATTAGGTTTACTATGGTCAAAAGCTAGGAAGGATGCAATGGTTTTATTTTGTGTACTCAGTATTAATATTTCTTACTACTCTAAGTAATTACTGATTTTTATGTAATCACATTATGTGGTGGACACACTAATACGTTTTTTTCACCAAGCCCTTACCTTCACTCAGTGTACTCCATTCCTCAAAAAGATATTTTGTTTTCTTCCTGCTCTTTAGTCAGTTAGAGTAACAGTACTCACTACTTACTCTAGTTTGCGTTAGTCACATTTTAAACCTACTGTACAAGCGGCACATCAATCAGCCTCACTGTATAAACACTGCTGCTCCAGTTTGGTTCCCCACTGAGGTGCTTTTGTGTCGCATCATCAGGAGTTTCATCATGTGCTCTATTCTCCCCCATCAGAAATACTGGAAACAGACTGCTAAACCCCCAAAACAGCCCTCTCTATGTAGGTGTGTGTGTCACTCATGTGCCCCCCCCCCCTTTGACAGACTGGTACACCAGCCAGCACTACCTTCGCTGTCGCACACCCACCAACTGCCTAGATTAACTGGATAAACCAGATATTGAAAAAGTAATGAAAAAATGTTTTTTCCTTCAGCTACAAGTGAGCTTAAAAAAAAAAAAAAAAAAAAAAAAATCAGACTTTATGTAAACTAGAGGCTAGCTGCAATGACTCAAACGTATTCATTCCTTAAAATCAGTTCTGGCAGGTTTCTTAACATTTTAACCTCATATGCTTGCTCTTTAAAGAGATGTGAATTCCCAAAAGTGGCCCCAGTGGAGAAGGGAAGGACCAGAAGCACCTTACTTTTTTTTTCACCACTCCAAATCTGAAAACTAAGCCAGGGATGAATTTCAAGCTACAAGTATGGCACTGTACAGGGATGCCACAACCTCTTCTCAGATCTTCTCTCATGCAACAAGATTTCCGTTTAGGTCCAGGATGGGGAAATAAAGAGAAGAATGTGAAGCTGTTTTTATTCACAAAAGTGAAGAAATTTTGATCGCAACAAGACTTTTTTACTACTGTTTGGCATTTAATTTACAAATATTTCCTACTATTTGGTATTTTAGCTTAGCTTGAATAACTCAAAAGGCGATTTCATATTTTTCTAGTCTTCCGTACCTATGCAAACACAAAGAGAATAAAAATATATGTTTACAAAAATAAAAGAAAGATGCCAACTCACACTAGTCACAAAACAGTAAAATGTCTCAAACCTGGAAGTTATTTTTTTCAGTTAATTTTATGCCAAAGTTTTTATCTACCTCTGTTAAGCTAAGCAGCACCTGGAGAAATTTCATAGGAGTGGGGCGGACTTCAGAACAGAAAGAAAAGACACTATTAAATATGCTCCATGTATAGTACTATGTCTTGCATCCATTCTCATTTAAGACTAAAGCTACAATAGCAAAGTATGCAAGGACCATCAGGGACCGGACAAGAAAAAAAACAATCCTGAATTCTATCCCTTAGAGAAAATTTATAATTCAATCAACTTCAGCAAACTACCTTTAGATATTTATGTAGATAAGGACTCAGATTTTTTAGTAGGCTAGCTAGCTACACAGGAGGCCTTTCTAAGCCTAGTCAAAAGCCTAGTCAAGTTTTCCCAAAAGAATAACTATGTCCTACATCCAATCAAGATATTAAAGGCCAGGCATTAATAAGCTAACTCTGTCCATAAGGGACATGGGTAACATGCCAGGTGTAAATTTCCTACTTCCCATCCACTGGTCTAGATTGCTCTTAAAACTGGGTAACAGATGAACTCCGCTTCACATGGATGGGAAGCCTATTCCATAGGAGGGGCACGCTTTGGGACACATCTCTCTCTCCAGCATGTTCCGTTTAACAAAATCCAGGTCCTTAGATCTTGTATTTCTGGTACTCTGACTTACGAATATGTAGGAGATTCACAGGTGTGGGGTTTGCAGGTTTGTTATGCCTGTATTCTTTTTGTAAGGAGCCTCTGAGGTCATTCTGGTATGTACCTGATCAGGCACATGACAACAATTAAAGGGAGCACTGTATTCTACAACTGGTCTGATAAGGGCAGAGTATAGTGGGATAATGGCATCTAGGCCCAAATAGGTTGTGCCCTTACTTATAAGGTACACAACATAAAAGGATTTCCTCACCAATGTGACCACATGGTCGTCAAATGTAATGCTAGTGTCTACGTGCATATCCAGATCTCTAACCACTGACTTGACTCTTAGAGTCGTATTATCAACATGGTAATTAGCTGAGATGGTGGACTTCCCAAAGGGTACAATTATGCATTTCGTAGCATGAGTTTAAGACCATGGCTTTGGCACCATTTGTTAAGTCAGAGATCAACCTTATTTTGGAATTGTAGTGTCCGCAGGGAAGTAGATAACGCCCAGCTTGATCATCTACAAACTTAGCCATAAATACTCAGTTTTCTTCCTTACTATACAGTTGCTTGAATACAGGGTATCCCATACAACACCTTTTCTATGCAGTAACACATGCTTTGACAAACACACTTCATGCAGGACACACTAAAAAATTGTCTGTAAGATGGTGACAGAAGAGCTGCAGGTTTGTCACACAAAGCTGAAGAGGGCCCTTTTTTCTGTAAATGTCATTTATTAAATGATGCAGTCTAAAAAGATTATGCAGACATGCACCTCTGTCAGGCAGTCTTTTGCAGAAGCTGGAGTGTGAAAACTGTTTATATCCTGACAGAAGTCAGGTCACAAGATCTGTGATGAAAGCAGAAATCCAAACAATTTCTTTACAGAGATGGAGGCCTTTACATTACATCTGTAAACATACTCAGACAAAACTGTTCTGCACCTGACCTTTGTCTAGTGGTATAATTTTGTAATGCATCCATTAGATCCTGCCTCTTTTTAGTAGCCAAATTTAGTATATGGCTAAACAATGACAACGCCTCTACCGCTTCACTAAGTAGGTTGAGTGCAGACTACAGCTACCTGGACAAAATATTCAAGTAAGGAATAACCACTTAAGTGCAGCTCAGTTAAACATCATAATTGATGTCTATTGCACACACTGAAACCAGAATTTCTAAACACGATAAATAGTGTCAAGTCAGGCACACATTACCAAAACGCAGTTAACTAGTACCAACTTCCGTATATGCCTCTCCAAAATATCAAGAGCAGCTATCAGCCATAATCTTTTAGATTTTAAAATTACCAAAAAGTAATACACTTGCTAAAATTTAGCGCTACACACTGTACTTAGTGTCTCAAAACTTTTTTTGGTCAATTTCTCTCTTTAAATGCTGCCTGTATGTATCTTTGCAAGTTCAAAACAAATATATACATACCACTACTTAACATAAAAGAAATCTTTAGAACTGTTACACAGTCCCTGCATAACCACTATGGCTGCATGTAAATTGGCGATCTTACCAAATTACAAACACAAACAATAATATTCTGCGTGTCGAAGCATTTCTACACAGGCCTCTACTGAAAAGATGCTTTTGACCAGTTAGACTTTAATTGCATTTGCTTAGTTGTAAATGAGCAAGTGAAGCACACAGGCCTTTTCAAGAATAATCTTAAACAACTTACAGGACTAATATTACAGGGAATAAATAAAGTAAAAACGGCAAGAAATAAAGGATTTAAAAAAGAGTGCTAGCCACACTATAAACACCATAAGAAACACATGATAGTTAACACACCAAATTATAGTAATAAAAACTATAAGACAGAAAACTAATTTAGTGAAAATACCTGCATCAAACTGCTGCAAAATGCAAACAGTTCAAGCTACAAGAAAGTATAAATAGGAGATAAGTACAGCTCTGTCCATAATAAAGTAAAGCATTCCAAAAAACATTGATCGGGAAAAAAATGAATATCTAAATACAGTAAATATATAGATAGTACACCTTTACAAAAAAAAAATGGTTAAATAGAAAATTTTCCCCACCAGAGTATAAAGCAACACAGTTAACTTTCTGGAGCTGTACAACACATTTACACAAGTTTCCCTACCAAAGCACAGACATAACTGCTAAAAAAACAAGTAAATCACTATCAGCAATGCATATCAAGTCTGCTGACTGTACTATAATGCAACCGAAGCTGACAAAGGTACATCAACCAACTGTCAGAGCTGAAACTGTGAGAATCTGAAAATGGGAAAATAGGTCCCTGCTTTATCCTTTTCCAACAGGTGCAGTCACCCACACAGTACATGCAGAGAAAGGAGGTGTGGGGCAAATACCAATACAGGAATATAGCTACCTTGTAAAAAGACAAATTGAAATCCACCCCCTTCTGCAAACTCAGGCATCAAAAGAGGATGGACCTTTGACTAAAAAAACAATAAGTGTCAAATCAATGGAATATCCTATGATTTAAGCCAGCCGAATCACATTGTGAATTAGCAAGAGTCAATCTGCAAATGGCTATATTTAGGTCAAGGTTTAAGTATAATCCACATTAGCACATTTCATGCAGAAAAAAAAAAAAAAAAAAACAATGCACCGTTATGTTAAACTTTGAGAGTATGTTTAGGAATACACTCACTGAAGTTGAGAACATTAACAGTTCTGAAATATTTTCTGAAGTCATGCAAATATTTTAGACATTAGCCCACAAAACTTCAAATACTTACAGTGCAAAAATCAAGCATATATGTCTAGATTTAAGAATTCCCAGTTTCTTAATTGATAACAAAAGTTCTTACACTTCTGACATTCCTCTAGTTTATATATAGGCACTCATTCATATTTAAAAAAATCCACAAGTTTAAGTGAAATAAAAATAAACGGGAAAATACCTCTTATCAAACATTTAACAGCTGCTTTACTTCACGTATCTACCATTGTTTATTTGTGTAATATTTAATCACGTCTTCGTTTCTGTACAAACTACAGCCCAAAACACTTCTACTACATCGCATTTCCTTTTATAATCCTCGCACATAATTATATCAATACTCACATTTCTTAACTCAATTTTTTAAAAATTCTATACATTCTCTCCCCAAAAACAGTCTAATTTGTGTTTTTATAAAAACACGCTCATCTCTTATACAACATATCTACAGTATAAAACCTGCTTGTCAGAATGACAGAAAGGTACCGCTAACAAAGAGCTTCATTAAATGTTACATAACTCTATGGATAATGAAAAACAGTAGCAACTTAAGACACAAAACTGAAACCAAGGTAATCTAAACAATGCAAAAAGTTGGAAAATCTCTTACACTAAAGACAAACTAGAGTTTAAAAAAAAGTTTTAGTTTTAGAAAATGAAACCACGTCCAAGTTTAACAGAGGAAGTAGAAGGGCTGTTAAGGAGACACCGTAATGTCACCAGTTTAGACAGCTACAACCTGCAAGCCTGAGAAAAAGTAGCATAACATAGCATGGCAGATGAAAGGATGGTACTTGCTACCTTTCTGGAAAGCCCTAGAATTAAACAGTAGTGTGCACATGCTAAGACATGGCTTGAACATCATGAACACCCCATTTATATATATACACATTACTGAATGCCCTACAAGCTAAGGTCAGCCATCTTATATTTTTATGAAGCTTAATCCATCAAAAAAATGGAAACGCTCATAAGTGGAAATGAGCTTAAAAAGTTTTACCTTAACTTATTTAAAGGTAGCATTTTATTTTTTTTAATGGCAAGGGAAATATATAGAAACTTAGGCTTAAATAAACATAAGGTGCCAACATCCCTGTAGTATATACAGAGCTGTATCAGCCTTACCAGATAGACTAGGCACACAATCTAAGGGATTTAAACATGCTTATTGTGTATGAAACTTAAAACCTGCAAACAGCAACACAAACTATTACAGTATTCATTTTTCTATAAAAACATTCCACCTCAAAGGTCTGCATGAGCAGTGTTTAAAAGGCATTTCAGTCTAATATTACCAAAGCAAAAATACAAATATTTTGCTACTCTAAGCAAATCATTATGCCTAGTCAACAACATTTTGCTTTAGAACAGAAATAGTTATATTTCTAACATAGATGCTGTCAGAACAGATTTGAAGTTCTATACTGGATTTCAGTCTTTGCCTTGACATTTACTTTTTATGATCTGCTTAAAATAAATGGATGGTGGTCATCTTGCCTTCTCAAAAAGGGTGAGGCACATTACCACAGAGTCCAATTTTAGTCTAAGTGAAACAGGATAAAATCGAAGACAAGCTGGCAAAAGGCAACTCTAGCACACTACCACAGACTATTTTATGGTTGTAGTTGCCAGCTAGACTCACTGCCATGTCCCACACAAGACAATAAAAAATGAGTGTACACAGTATTTATCCTGCAAAACTTTACTCTGATGTAAACATCGGTCTATCAACATGGAAAGGATAAACATGAATGAAAAATCCTAAAGATATTTGGAAGCACTTACAGTTAGAGAGATTAATATACCTAAACCATGCAACACACATTTAAAGCAACAAAAGGCAAAGAACTGAAAACAAAATTATAGGGAATAAAAATGCAAATAAGTTTATGGCTCAGTGACAAAATATTTTTCCAGGATGTGTAAAATGTGTCAAGTACCGGTTAATGAAGTAAAGATGACAAAATATATGTTTAAATTAAACTTAGAAAATTTTAAACTGGAGCAATTTTGACGTAAAAAATGCATTCAGCCACCTAAGTTTTATTCTTTTACCCTACACGCTTTTTAACAATTGTAGAAGATTTTGTAAATGCTTGGCGTTACCATTAAAAACTCAATACAAAAAAATAAATAAATAAATAAAATAAAGATTTGCAAATAAAAGGACCAGTATGATCAGAAACTGGAACGGACAGTCCCTATACATCCACTCCTCTCCCTGACCATCAGGGATCCAAAAGCAAGAAAGTCTTTTTAACTGCAGAGCCAAGTCCCACAGGTTGCCTAAAACTGTGAAGGCCCTGATAGTAAATGCAGCAATGCACAGATTTGAAGACACAGGCAGCTTAACCATGAAAAGCCACACTCCAAACTTGGACAACATGGAGCTCTGACTGTAGGGCATTCAGGACAGAAATCACCCTCCCCCCAGTCAAGACTCTAGCTACTGCCACAGTGAATGCACTCTTGATCATGAAAATCCACAAGTTTAGGCCTGGAACCAAATGCAAATAACAGTGCTTAACTACCGTGCGCAGGGAAGACCAGGCTGTGCATGCACAAATGTTGTCCAAGAAGGAACTGCAGAAGAAGGCAATGGCTGAATACTGCTCTAGTGTTGTGTGCCTTCAGTTAGTGTTTAGAGTGCTTTACGTTTTAGTACTGCTGAGTCTGGTATTAACTAGTCATCCTGGAAGAGGAGGATTCATCCTGTAGGTAAAATATGAAGCAACTACACATTTCCTTGCAAAACAAAATTGACTCAAGTTTTGTGAAACATCTCCTTAGAGATACAGAAATTCTCAGGGGCGTTTGTTCTGATGGGCTGTGTTGGCATTTCCATATATGCCCAGAATTCTGTTGGTGTCTTGGTCAGGCCCTAAAACAAGCACTTTGCTTACCATTCTGCTATAGGTATGTCGGTTACAGATCTATTTGCCCAGAGGGGAAACCATGGCTGCTATAGGACTCCTTGAATGAGAAAGGGGAAAGTGAGTAAAAGGGATGAAAAAGGCACATAACTAGGTCAATGACAACCACAATTACAAATGCAAATTACAAATTTCCAAAACACAAGAAAAACAGCCAATATATAAACTAAAACCATTTAAAGGCTTTCTGTTGCAGACTGTGACCCAAAAAAACAAAAGCAGAAGAAATCCTGAATCAAATTAAAGGCAGATTGAGGAATAAAATGACCACAGAGTGCAGGAAAAAGGGGGTCTATATTATATTATCGAAAAGGCATTATAGCAAATGCCTCTTCAACATGAAAAGAGCGAATTGCGAATTATGTGAAAGGCCGAATCAGGGATTTTTTTCCCTTGGGGGGGGGGGGGGGTCACTGATCCAGTCAGAAACAAATTACTAAAAACAGCTCGGTGGGGGGCTACACTCCCCACACCCCCTTAACTAAATATACCAACTCAGAGATTGCACTACAGTGGGGAAAGGGGCAAATTTATGCTGATGGCCCAAGCAATTTTCACTGGGGGGGGGTCGTTGATTCGGCTTTTTGCGTAATTCACAGTTCACTCTTTTCGTGTCGATGAAGAGGCATTCGCTGTAATGCCTCCTCGATAACCTGACAGAGACCCGTAAAAAGCACTTTAATCTGAAGGTAGCAGACTTGAATCAGATTAAAGCTCAAAACTAAAATCACTCATTCTAGACTGAAACAGCACTAACACATGTGATCAAAAACCTTCAATCCTGTTCTCACCAATACTTGTCTGCTTTTAAGTAGAGATGCTAGATGGACATTGGGACTAAATTGAGTTCACCTCCTTGAAAATGCTTCAATAATTTAAGTAATAAGCAATTAAATGGATTAAGGAATGATGCGGTTATTTAACAAATGAAAGCAAATAAGATGGCAGGGAATTTTAACAGCCAATGATGATTATCAAACTATCATGACTGATTTGTAGCTGTACTAAGCCACCTATGAGTCAGTCTACAGCAGGAGGTCCCCAAAGTGTGTGCCACCGCGGCTTCCTCACAGGGGCACCACAAACTAATAAGCTTAGCTGCAAAATAAACCGCGAACAGTTAGCAGTTTATTTTGCAGGTAAGCTTATTAGTTTGCGGTGAACTAAGTCTAGACCTACACTAACTTTTAAGCAGAACTGGCATCAAGTACAGCAGTGGTCCCCAACCACCAGGCCGCGGACCAGTACCGGACTGTGGAACACTTGGAACCAGGGCGTCAGGTAAGTGAATGACTGTATGAGTGCGTGTGTTTGCGTGAATGCGTGCACGAAAGCAAGAGAGTCCGTGTGTAACAGAGATCAGGAGAGTGAGAACGATGTGTGAGTGAATGGAGGAATGAAGAACTGGCTGTGTGTGTGTGTGTGTGTGTGTGTGTGTGTGTGTGTGTGTGTGTGTGTGTGTGTGTGTGTGTGTGTGTGTATAAAAGAGATCGGGAGAGCGAGAGCAATGTGTGAGTGAATGCAGGTATGAATGAGGAAGTATGTGTCACTGGGGGAGAGAGTGAAAAGTGAGAGTGATCCCTGGCAGCAGAAGCAATGAGGTCTGTGCAAGTCTGGACCATACCATTGGACACATACCGCTCACCCTCTTAGATCAAGATATCTGGACAAAGCCGGGGGGGGGGGGGTACAAAGGCACAAAATAGGGACACTTAAGTACTGCTCTCACAAACTTAGAAAGTTGATATAAATGCAGGTTTTGCATTAGCATGAATTTTCTGAAGGGTATGAAGTGTGAAAATTCATTTTCTGGATTCAGCTTCAATGATATGCCAGAAAACAACAATTTTATGAGAAAAAGACCAAAAATAGGAGGCAAAAATCTATACAGTTCAAAGGTATGCTGGACAGAGCCAAATAATAGGAACAGATTTTAAATATTGCTCTTATAAACTTAAAGTTAATAGGGTTGCCATTAGGTTTGCTTACCTCTCAACCATCTCAACCATAGTAGATCAGTGTTACGCTGTAAAGCAGAATGTACACTTTTTTTGGTAACTTGTCTTTTTATTGTACTTTTAAGCTTTTCTCCCCAGGTCTCCTAGTCCAGTTGGGCAGCCTCGTTAAAAATAATAAAAAAAAAAAAAAATAAATAAATGAAAGAATGAATGAAGTATGCACTTTATGCACGGCACGGGGGAACCTTGGGAAAACCTGGATTCAGCAAGGGAGCTGAGAATCGAAAGTCTGGGAACCACTGGTCTACAGAAAAAGACGAAAAAAAGGACATTGTTAAATGTAACTGGTTCACTACGCTACAGATGAGCTTTTGGGAAAACCTTTTATTACTAATGAAAACAGAAAACTTTCTTAAAGTTTCCCCAACTAAATTTAGGGTCCATTTCTGGGATGCCCAATGATCATGCAACATCTGGCAGTTGGCAGAGAGGATCAAGCAGCGTCAAATGGTCCATTGATGTAGAGTTTGATTCCCTCAACCCCCACTGCAAATTACTGATGCAGCACTCATGGGTCAAGTCTGAAAATGAACCATGGAAATCAGTGGTCGACCACTGTAAACAAATACAAATAAAATAAAGGATATCCAAAACACTTCTAACACAGCAGCTACACAGACCATTTGCTAACTGTACTGAAAGTAGGATAACTGAGCATTCGCTGCAAGCATTCTTACTTGCACGAGAGACAGAAAATCTATGCACTTTATCGTTATATTGAGGTATTGCACAATTATTCTCCACAACTTACAAATAGAATGGGTTTCCCTGGAGAGATCACTTCAGTAAACTCAAATCTTTAAAGATGAAACTAATGGAATGTATAATGTCTGCAACTGGGAGTGTGTCAGTATGGTTTGTGATATAAAATGCTTACAACTAGGACTGTGTTGGTGTAGTTTGTTTTCATTTATATAACTGTAATATTGCTTATGTCGTATGTTTTTTTTTTGTTTGAAAAGGTGCAGGAATTGAATAATGTTTCTTAGGTTATATGATATACAGTAATATATGTGAAGTATGTTTGTTAATGTTAGCCTAATACAGTTTGATTATTTTTGTATGAATGTAAACTTGCCTACATCACAAGTGATAATTCAATAAAGGTGTTTAAAAAAATATATACTTCTAAATGATGCTTTGTTTTTAAAAGGACAATTTACAAATAAAAACTTGGTGAAGCAATGTTTATTGTAATGACATCCAACTTTACCAATTTGTGATGTCTTATTGTTAAAAAAAAAAAAAAAAAAATGCCCTTTGACACTTCATTGACATTTCCTTAATATGAAACACTGGTTTGTATTCTAGGAGACGCCACGGTGGTGCAGCGGTAGCTTTGTCACCTCACAGCAAGAGGTTCTCCGGTTCAATTCTCGGCTGGAGCACCTTCTGTGTGGAGTCTGCATATCCTCGCCGTGGTAGAGTGACATTCGAAAGACATACGTGAATGGGCGTGCCTTCGTTGAAGGTTGGGTGTCAGGCTGGCACCACGGCGCCGTAAAATATCTACTGTCAATCATTAGCAGACCGGAGTTCCGCTGTGGAGACCCCTAACCGGGAAAAGCTGAAAGAACAACTGGTTTGTATTCTATGAAGTGTTTTACTGAGCAATGGAATGACATTTTGAAAGTTTTCAGTTACATCTTATACTAAAGATTTCTTTCTTTGACCTTTCTGTTTAGAAGGATTGTGAGAAAAAGAGCACCTGTTAAAAAGTTATAAATGATAGAAGCAGTGAACAATTTGCTTCATTGTGGAAGTATGTAGCTTGGCTTTTGAAGAAAATATAACTCTAGGTCAAGCTGCTTGGGTTTCTAGAAATACTGCTTATGACAAACTGCTTGATGTCAAACTTTCTCATCTAGTTGAAAGGTTAACTGTTTGAAGTTAAGGCAAGTAGGGCTACTGATGCCAATTAAGAACAAATGTGACAATTTTCTTTTCAGTTATTAGTGTGAAGTGGTCATGATTCTTCTAAAAAAGCTTCTGAAAGCAGAAAACCAGCAATGCAATCACCTTACACCATCGATTCAGTGAATATCAAAATGAATAACTCAGAATAATTGGTGAATCCTTAGCAGTTACAATTGTATATTTAGAGCACATGATGACAAGAAGCCTATTTTTGTCAATAAAAGGTGTTAGAATTTTAAGGATTTATTTATTCAATCCTTCACTTTTGTTTCTAGTAAGAAAAACAAGGTTCGTATACAAGTGATTTTATTGTAACCGTCATTCTGTATCTTAAGTCCTCTTTTAGAGCAGTGAATATGCCGAAACGTACAAGCCAGCTTTAGGTTTCTTTCCAAGTTGATGTAGGACATCACTAGCAGCTTTGGCTGTACTGCTTTTGCATGTTAGACAAATTAGGATGCTAAAAAACAAGACTTACAAGAATAGATATTCCTTCAGAAACCAGAACAAAGAAAGCGCTTTTCAAACAGTCAAGAATTTCTGCAAATTAACAAAAAATTCTCTGAGAGGTGGAGCCCTTGAAAATCAATTAGACTTCAAAGAATTCCAGTTTCAGACACTTCTGAAAGCATGCCAACCCTCCGGCCCTTAATGAAGCCCTACATTTCTAATATATGCTTAAAGCCAGGCAACTTAAACATTAAAGCCATTTTAAACTGATACCAATATAATATTTCTGCTCAGGTATTTTCTTTAATACACATTTTAAACTTTTTTTTTTTTTTTTTCTTTTTTTAGGAAATGCATTTATGTATCTATTTATGCATTTAATTATGGATCTGTTTTACTGGAGGCTTCTTTGCATATTTTCAGTGCAATGTTGCTGTACGAGAGTTTAACATGTCTCTCAGTCTGATAAAGGCTGCTTTAGTTACAGACAAAAACATTAAACAGCCGTGGCACATCTCTTTGGTTTTAAAGATCCGGTATGTTCCAAACCTCAGCCTAGGGTTACTCTACTTGCCAGACTGTTCCTTTTTGTGATGGGAAAGGATGGTGAGGTAGGTAGAAGCAGGGCACTATGGGGTAGTAATGGGATGAACTAAGCAGCCTGGGGGAACATATCTGCAGTCAGATTATCTTTAATTCTACGGGCAGAGGTGTACAATATCAGATATTCACTTCCCTACTTCAGACGTACATTTTCAGATACACTGTGACATTCCATGACAAATGAGGTCACAATATTTCCAGTATGAGGCTCTAAACTCAATCTTCTTGCCCATAAAGTTATTTAAAAAAAAAAAAAAATAGCCTTATCCCCAAGTTTTTGAATGACAAAAAATATCTGTACTTCCAGGGGTGATGACTATGCAGCCATAAAAAGTGTAAAGGTAAGCATTATTGCCAATATATTACAATGTATATTTTGACAAAATATTTTGATGAACGCAAAGGATCCTTCATTCCAGGCCTACCACTTCTGGGGTTGCCTTAAACCCTCTGTACCTTAAATGTAAATGAATATAGAACAATGGTAACTATTCAAGATGCAGAGGTCTCTCCTTGTGTTTTCATAACCATTGCAGCCTGTCAGCATGGAGGTTCCCTTCAGTCAACCTGTGCCTTCTTCAGTTAACCTTTCCCTGACAAACTATTTTAATATAATTTTTCTACATTTCAGGGACTTTCCATTTTAACTAGTGTGCAGCTTTGAAAACTGGTCTGAGTGGTGGTGTCCTCCCTGTTGTGAAAATGCAATGCCTCACTTAAAATTAGCTTTTTTTAAAATCACAATTACATAATGTGTAAGCAAAGCACAAACACCTATATACGCGCACACAAATGATCTGCCTCTTGATATTACTATAGTTTGCAAGCTCTCCCAGTCTCTCTCCATTCAAGAGCAATTCAATTAGCACAGAGTAAATAAAATGTAATGGGACTGGGAGCCATTCAGTGGTGTGTACAATGTACCAAAGTTGTGTGTAGTGGAAGTGCTGCAATTTTGTTAACCGCAGGGTCTGGGTTAGGGTTGATAGGCATTACTAAATGCAGGTAGGGGAAGCCCCATATCTCCTTTGAGAATGCCTGCTAACTCTTAACCCTGCATTTTACCTTAGAAAAAGACTTTCTGTAGTGTTTCCACTATTCAAACAAATTGGGGCTAAACGTTAAGGAAAGGTTTTGGTATACAGACTGAAAAAGGAAATGGATATCCTTTTGTGATCATTTGTAGTTTCACTGTTTACAGCTTTGCTCAGCATGAAAATGTTTTTGTCAATCTGCATTTCTCATTCAGACATTTTCAACTTTCATTCTAGAATCATATATGCACAAGCATGTAATTATATTTACAGTTCACAGTATACATACATAGTGTTCATGCATTATATACATGTCTCCTACATAACATGTGTAAGCGTGTGTGAACATTTACCTGCATTTCTCAGTTACAAAACATCCAATATACTACACTTGAGCTACCTCAGAGTTTCCTCATTAAGCACGCACTCTTCCCTTCTTCAGTATTTCACTGATACTACAGATTGGCTGGTTGCCATAACCTGCTTTCTACTCTTAACCCAGCCTGCTACTTCACAAGTTTGGGAATGTCGGCAGCTCTGTGCCTGGTAGAGAGTTAAGTTGCTTGACTGTACTTGGACCTTTTCTACAACTGAAAGGAAATGAGAAATATCAAGCAACTATACTGGCAGCACAGCAATAACTGTTCACATAGCTTTTATTACAAAACTGATCCAGGTAATCTTCCTGGCCATCTGCCATTACATTCTGCACTATGTGCACAATAACAAATAACAGGCATAGCGTAAGGGTTGGCATAAAACTACCTAGTCGAGATGCAACAAAAAACATCTAGTCTCCACTGCTTAAATGAGCTTTGCAAACAGATTAGGTTACTCAAACTGTCAGACAGCATTTTTCACTGAACTAGAAGCATCATTTAAACTGGATCAGATCCAGTGGAATTCCATTGTTAATTTAAATGCCTAAAATGCTGACATCCATATTGTTCCAATTTACTCTACAGGGATGACCACACAAACTTGTCAGTGCAATAATAGCAGTTCATTCAGGGAGTATTGGACAGCTTTTAGCCCACATCAGACAAAGTTAACAAAACTGCTGAGGTAAGAATGATTGGTGTCTGCTTCCAGACTGACTTTGGATTCCATCAGGACAACACTACAAAAACTGAACAATTGGTATATGAAAGCACATTTTCTAGTGCTGGTAATCTGCCATCCTAGATGTGAGTAAATTTAACAACGTAGCCCTTAGCACATTAACATCCATCTCTACGTTTATAGCAAATATCAGCAGCATCCATAATTAATTATCTGCTACTGTACAACACATTACAAAAAAACAGAACGTTTACAAAACACCAACTAGAAAGCAAGTAGCAACGTTAATGAAAATAAACTAGGTAGAACAGTGACCTGTGTAAGTGTAATACCTGTGAAATACAAACATCTGTATTTTAAGGAAAATGGAAATATTGATGCAATGGCAGAAACAGGCACAAAATATTAACCATTCAAGTACATACAGAGAACTTTACATTAAAAGTAGTCCTCAGTATGTCAAAATGCATTGTATCATCAGGATACAGGCTAGAACAGAATTATAACCTGGCATCCAAAACCCAAACCACAGACTTGTTCTCAACTCTGGAGCTGAAGCTCTGAGGACCCAATTCAGATTCAGGTCAAAGGTACTACCAGTTCTTTCAAAGAGAACAGTAGGTTTAACAAAAGGACAGCAATCCAAGTCACTCACCTACTTTGCACTACTATCTTACAGGCCAACAATTCTGCACTCAGCAATTCAATGTCACAAAAAAGACTGGATTCAAATACCAAAGTTTTTGAAAAGAGTCTGCAGAAACAATTAAAACCAGACACTTTATTTACAAGTTTAAAAAAATGTTCCACTGCATCAGTGGTGATAATGAACCAGAAACAAAATTTCCTACAACAGAATGAACCCTGTGCTCAGCTCAATCCATACAGTCAAAAAAACCAAATTATAGGTCACAAATACAAAAACTGGTAAACTTTTAACATCAGCATTAAGCTACTTACAGTGGATATAAAAAAAAAAAGTGTACACATCCCTGTTAAAATGCAAAGTTTTTGTGATCTAAAAAATGAGACCACAATAAATCATTTCAAAACTTTTCCCACCTTTAATGGTGACCTATAACCTGTACAATTCAATTGAAAAACAAACAAATCTGTCAGGGGAAAAAATAAAAAACGTACAATAAGCTGATTGCATAAGTGTGCACACCCTTTGATTTTAACAGGGGTGTGTAAACTTTTTATATCCACTGAATCTCACTGCCTGATGTTTGTGAAAATCAAGTATAATGTGCTTAAGACAGCTCAGGTAGCATAGAGGGATAAAGACCCAATTAAAGCACCGGCAACATCAGGTCAATCATCTCAGCCAACTGGCAGAGCTGTCAGTATACTGCTTAAACCACAAAGTACAGACCGGGACATACTATCAGGCTGACCAAGTCACAGGCAGGAGATAGTCTACAAAACTGGACGTACAGGAATGTGTACTTGCTCTTGAAAACTCTTGTTTGCCTCTGAAGGGGGGATAGAGACTGCAGCAACCCTTGCCCAACAGAATAATTAGGCCAATACAAACATCCACATAAGCGAGATGGCAACGACACAAAACACCCTCACAGCTGATTGAATGATGGACCATCATAAGTTTTCATCCGGATAGGCAGTGTTCAATTGGGGAGGTGGCAATTGTTGGCAGGCAAGAGTGGGAGCAAAGTTTAATGAAAGTAAAACTATACCAACTAGACATTTTACACATCTGCTTTAAAAGCACTTTTAGATCCAGGAACTTCTGTAAGTTTTAGTCGCCTTCCCCACCCAAGCCACTGCCATGTCCTGGCCTCCTGCACCTCTTTTATGTGCTCTGCCCGGGTATCCCTATAGCTCATTTCTGGACAGTCACAGATCTGTTTAAATTAGTAGTGCTCCCACTGATATTTGTGAAGTGGCCACGGTCTACAGTTCACACATTTCTCTCATTACGAGCTTGACCTGCAATCCAGGCCAACACATCCTTAGGTTCCACCATTCTTTTGAATATCCTTCCATAGTGCCTCCTTGGGTAAATTTAACTGGGTAATCTAGCCAGTCTGTTTCAGATACAAAAGTTATGTACTTAACATTACGCTAGATGCATGTAAGTTCAAGTCTACCTCAGCACTCCCACTTACAGTCCCCGTCCAAACTGTCAATATTGTAAGGCTCCTACTAGGCAACACTGACCCTTCCTGGAGTCTTATTTCTTTGCAATCCTTTTAGATTCTAACTACAGTGTGTCATTTAATTTTAAGTATTTCCTGCTTTAGCACTTAAGTCATGTATTATGGGACAAACATGATCGGAGTGCTGTTGGGGTGGGGATGAATTATGGGAGGGGGAGGAGCTTAAGCATAAGCATTGGAATAGAAAGTCTAGTTACCAGCCTCAGATATACCCATCTACTAAGGATAGCAGACATCGGACCAAAGTATTCCCTATATGGTTAATAAAATTAGCTTTAGTGGCCACTTCATGAGGAGTAAGTTCTCACTCATGCTTTAAACATAGCCTTTGTGGAATAAGATACGTGGCAGACAGATTCCAGGCTTGCAGCTCAAAAATCGTAACTGAATTGACGACTAGGACGACAGTTTTCTATGGAAGGCATTTCAGGTCTGCAGTGGAACAAATCGGAAAGGAGATGGTTTAAGTTTAATGGTCAAAATATAGATCCCAAAGAATAATTAGTTGCTTTAGTGGAGGCTGCAGAAAGAAAGCACCCTTTCGAAAGGTCTTATGAAATGAGAATGTTAAAGTGCTGATGCCTTGACAGAAATTAAAAACAGCTAAAAGATCAACTTTTGATGGAAAAAGTTAAGACTAGAATCAAACCTCTGGAACAAATACTCCAAGACTGCTAGAAACTGGAGCTTCAAAAGGATTCAGCCCTCTAGCACAATGCTTAAGAGAATATATGGACCTCTGGTATTGGGAGCAGTTATTGTAGAACTCCTATATATAAACACCAAGAACATTTTCAAGCCCACTATGTCCTGCCAGAGGCCATTATTGGGTTGTACAGGCAACTATTCTTGCAGCTTACAGACAACAGGCTGGCCAAGGTTGCTGTAGATAAGTGGCCTGAAATAGAGATTTGGCTTTTGAAAGTTAGAAGTCCACAAGAATTAAACTTAAGTCTTACATCTTATGTTAATAAGGTGATACTTGAACACAAAGCGGATGCAATCAAGTTCCAGGTCCTACTGAATAAACAAATACACGTTCAACTAAGAAAGGACACGCATCTTACCGATTCCAGAGTATGCCACACATTACTTGAACTGACATTGCCAACCAAAGAAGTGAAACGTACAGGACATGTACACACCAGCAAGACTTGGGATTCAGGTTCTCTTTCAGGTTGTTGGAAAGGTCAGATATAATATGTATATCCAATCACCAGTGATGCCCGATATTGCCCATTCCTCTCAGAATGTAAAAAAGAAAGATGCTCCAGAATATCAGTGACTGCACATGGCCTGGTTGTAAACATTAATCCAAAGATTCCTCTTGGGACTACCTTCATCCACCAACTTGAATCATCTGGATTTTAAATTAATGAATTTGCTTTTTTGTGCTCGGAAATCTATTAAAAGTGGAAACCTCACATATCTCCCACTCACAAAGGACTTGTATTTTACTGATGGAAGAGCAGGAGTCTTGAGTTTAACTTGGCAAATTACTCTAAGAATAATCCAAAAGAAATAGGCCAAATGGAAGCGGTTTGCTATAACATACCACCAAAAGTTCATAAAGTATACCCCCATGCATCTGCAATTAATATTTTATTTAACACTTTTTTTTAAACTTTTCATTTGTATGTTATTGTATTAAGGTTGTGAAACCAATTCATTAGCTTTTTCTCTCTCAATCAACACATTAATTGGATTGTTGTAAATTTCAGAACCTGTAACGGCTGAATAATCTGAAACAAAACTGTGTTGGGGTGGGGAAGGACTTAGCCTTCTGATATTAGCCCATAAGGAGAAATGTGTCCATTTACCAAGGAAAGTGATTTGTGTGCTAGGCCTCTGGGTAGAAAGAATCTGGACAACCCTCTCAGGGAGCAAGAGGTCCCTGGCCATCAATGAATCTACAGAAATGAAGTGATTGATGTGAAGGAATGAAAATTCAGGTGAGACTTGTACAGTGGCTCAGCAATTCTTGGATAGTTATAGACAGCAGACTGCCCAAGAGAGGAGGCAAAAACAAATGGAGACAACATCCGTCAGGGCCAAAGGAGGATTAAGAAAGGTTTTTGGCTTTGCAATACCCATCTCTTGCCAGAAACCTGGGAATAAGCAGAACCATAAGATTGCCCTTTTCCATCAAAAGCCCACAACATGTAGTACAATCACTATAATGCCATCTTATGCCCTCTTATTACACATATAGATGCTCACATATACACATCTGAGATTACCATCGACCCAGGTATATTTTGTTATGTCTCATGCAAGCCTCTTATGAGAGCAAATCAGGTGAACAGAACCCACCATCCTTTCCCCCCACAGAATGGTCAAGTTGGCCCAAGTCCATTCAATTTGTATTCCCTCTAGCTCAGCTTCCGAGAGACTAATCAAACCCAGAACATCTGGGTCACAGTATAGGCTTTATCCTTTTAAACTGCACAGGCAGGTACTTCAGATTTACTATGCCATCTACCTGCCCACAAGCAGGAGACCACGTCACTATAATCTGACCTCAAATATGCTGGCCAACTTGGTCAATCAAGTTCCATGGACAGCTTTTCCCTTTACTTCCATTTGAATCGTCTCAGTAGCAGTGCTTACTTGGAATTTTTGCAACATGCTATTCAGTTTGTTGCATAAATATCTTCCTCTCCACCTGCAGTCAAGCGTGTGTGTATAAATTTGATATGGCTCCAGGGACAGTCTTTATTGTATTACAGGCAAAATTACAGAAAACAAATGGCACAGGGCAGAAATCTACTAGACCATAATGTCACAAACATGGCTGGAGAACATGACTGAAATACAAAGATGCAAAAAAAAAAAAAAAAACAGAAAAACTTGCCGATAAACTTAACAGGTGCAACTCAGGCTGCTAGTTCTAGCACATCTGTTCGTACTAGAGATGTTCTCACCTACTCTCTGAATGTCAAATGCAGGAGTCTAAGCCTACTTCCCAGGGATCAGAGATCCTGGAAGCACACCAAAGACAATACAGAAATGGCTTTCTTCTGGGACACTCTATTTTAACTTGGCAAGCTCACTTACTACTAGCAGATGTTGACGGTCGACTGGATGCTATGAAAAGACACTGGCAGCCACCATAATGAGAGTTTTTTTCTAAGCTCTTTCTGCTTTCAAATCAGACCAAAAAGAAAAGCACTCATCAGAAACCAACATCATCTCTGGAGTGCCCCCTCCCCTGTACTACTAAATGGACAGAGACAGCTTCTAAATGCTTTATCCCATGCACAGGTCTCCTCAAATCATCTAGGATATGATCCCAGTTATTCTCGTTAGAGGTAATATGTAATTATGAAGCGTGGGGTAGGTTAGAGTACAAAAAGGGAAGCTGCCTATGCTTAAAACTGCCACCAGAGGCAGTTAGTGCCAAGTCTACGAACCTTTTAAAATTAAAAACAAGTGTGCAATGCAGCAAACAAGTTGGTCAAGTAATGGAACAGGGGGGGGGGGGGGTGCCTGGGCTCATTCATAATGCACATTTTACTGTATGCATAGTTTTACCCCACTAGGGCTAGCGCCCCAGGGAAAATGCAATTGCTGCCTTATTTTTCATCCGTTATTCTTGTCAGGGTCATCAATAAACTGCTGCATTCTAAAAAGTTACTCAGCCCAGTATGAATCCTAGGCAATTCAGTGCACTGTCATCAAGTGTTCAGAACCCACCTTCTGGAAGGAAAGGCAGAAAAAAAAATGGAGAATCCATAGGCTGGCACTTGCAATCCATCTAAAGTCCATCTGGGATACTAATAAACTGTACACACTAGCTAACTATATATATTCGCTCCCATGTGATGCCTCAGTGTCTCTGTCCTGCCTGCATTATCTCACGGAACTTGCTTTCTGTGGGTGGAAGCAGTAAAGAAGCTTGAAGCATTGCACAGTATTACATAAGCCTTTGTATACAATTATGCAGACTAGCAGTTTAGCTAAGGCCAGAGAGACTAGTTGAATTTTTCACTTTTGCAGGCATCCGATTAATGCTACAAATAATACATCTTACGGTAATAACATCAAATCACAGTACTAGCTGAGTAGCAACACCTGTTTGAACACTTATGAGGGGGGATCAGGGCAGCAGGGCTCAACTGGACCTTTAAGGTGTAATATTGTGTCTTTGGCTTTCGGAATGTAAGAGTACACTTAAAAGAAAAGAATTTATGTATTTGTTAACAAGGGTAAAAGCACTAATCCACCAGGAAAACTTAAGTTCCTGCTGAAAATCAGTCAAAATTTGAAGACAAAACAAATATAAAAAAAACGGAGCACAAATGACAATATTGCCCCTTTTCACTACTTACAGTACAGGACAATGGGCATCACCAGAGGTGCAGAAAATATGGACTTAACAGGAAAAGAAAGAAACGTTGGGAAAAAATGAGGAATAATTAAAAGGTGCAACAGGCCCATATCAACTTAACTATTAATTAATGCATAGGACCAAACTGAAACAGGGCATTTGACATTTAAATCAGACTGAGAATATGGATCACCGACTCTTCGTAATATCCCAAGATTACAACAGCCAACCTTTTCCCAATCTAACAATGTTTTTTTTTTTTTTTTTAGCTGACGGCAGATGTAAGCAAAATGACAGCACAAGCCATGCCACACTGGGCTTTGCCAGGTTAGAACAGCTCTCAACAAATATGGCCAATTACTGGCATAAAGGCATATCTCATCAATGAGCACAATACAAAATGTTACCCTTAGCACTCAGAGTAATTGTACTGGACTTTCAATCTACAAGAAATTAAAAGTGTTTTCCAAGGACCTCTCTTCTGTCCCTAAAGACAGATCCTGAAAAACAAAACTGCATTATCCAAGAAGCCATGGTTTAATTATCAGGTTATTAAAAATAATTCTGGAACTCCCCTAGCAGAGTAAAACTGGCCTCCTCTCACTTACGGTACTGTCGTGCTAAACTTCAGGAAGAGCCCATCACCCAGCGAAAACACTGGAGTACTGAATAAAGACTGCAAGTGGAGATAAAGCACAGATTGCTTGCCAGGATACTGCATTAGTATTCCATAGAGCAGCCAAGGGAAATTAACCCACTTTAACAACTGCTGCCAATAAATGAAATAAAAAACAAGAAGAAATCAGTCAAGCTTCAACATGCAAGAGCAAACTTTGTTCTGCCTCTGTATGAAACAGAACAAAAGCACATTTGTAGGCACAGACATCAAGTCCTGTTTTTATTAGCTGGATAAACGTCTCATTTTGTTCCTAAATCCACATTTTAAAACTCGAGGAAGAGGACAATGCAATCCACGTCCCAAGAAATAATACTATATTGTGTGCATTTCATCACACTATTACGTCCAGCATAATGTTTAGTTAGCTGCAACATTCCTAAAGAGTGACCTTCCCAACAGCTGATTAAAAAGAAATGTCTTTGTTTTTCATTGTAATTTTAGAGCACTAGTACCATACCTCAGTACACAAGAACAATCCAAAACTAAACAGAAATTACAACAAAATGGAAACTTGTAGCTAGAATTAGGAAGTACACCATCCAAAAAGAAACAAACTTTCAACATGAATAAGTTAAGAGGGCTAATAAAGTCCAGCAAAGCCAATTTTGAGGTAAAGAGAGCTTTCCATGCTAATAACAGCCATAAGGACTTATTTAGCCATGTCCAAAGCCTTAAAAGCAGCAGCCAGTATATGCCAGACTGGTTATAAATGCAGCCATATTCATGCTGACAATTTCAGTTCCAACTTTACCCCCCCCCCTACTCACCCCAGCTGCCCCCCTACTCATCCCAGCTGCCCCCTAGGAAATACCTTCAAACATAACCCATCCATCTAATCAGTAGGGACCAGGTCACTGATGTGACATCTAAGACCAAGAGAATAGCTTCGATGGACCCCACTAATATCCCAGGAGGACTCCCAAATATCCTGAAATAGGATCCATTGGGGCCACTGGAGTCACTATTCCACCACAGCCTCTGAACGGGCTTCATTCCACAAGAATGGAGGACTGCAACTGTCACTCTGCACAACTGTGGACCAGCAATGGATCAGACAAACTACAGACCCATTAGTATGGCTGGTCTCATAAGCAGCGCCATGGAAAACAATCATGGAAATGATTACCAATGACATAAGAAACCTTCAGACACTGGACCAAACCCAACCAACTAAACCTAGTAGACTTCTTTAAGGTCACCAACATGACGGAGAAGGACAAAACAGTGCATACTGCATATTGTCATCTGACTAAAGCATTTGATACAATATCCCACTCAGGCAATGTAAACAAACTCACAGAACTGGGCATAAACCCCTATGTAACATGATGGATAGCAAACAGGCTCAGACAGAACCCAAAAGTTTAGGATCAAATAGACCACAAAAATGTTGGTCACCAGTGAAGTCCCTCGGGAATCTCTCAGCTGGGTCTGCTCCTCTCTGGCATCTACTTCTTCTCAGAAGTCAAAGTCAATGTCAGAGGCCTCCGGCTGAGTAAGGTTGCAAGATGACTGCAAATCAGGAGCAGTCAGAGAAATGCCCCAAGATACTAACATCTTACAGGAAAGGTCCAACAGACAAAACTGGTGCAAAACCCAGAACTTATTCAATGTCAATAAATGTACATTAGTAGCTTTTGGGAAGAAGGCCACTTCGGGAAACCTCACTAATGAATAGGGTTCCCCTTTATAATCTCGAAATACTGAAATCTGGAATTTCAGTATCCAGAGACCATAAAGGCGAATTTTTAAAATGTTGAAAGTGCATAATCGGGAATTCAAATATCTCAAAATTCACGGTTACGGCTTTACATTACGTAATGTGCAGTGTTTGGTTTGGATGTTGTTCGGTGTAGTGTATGTATTTACGTGGAATCTAAGGTAAGTGAGTGTTCTGCAAAGGTTTTGGGTGGGAGTTTGAATGTATGTGAGTTTGTAAGTTGTATGTGTGGGTTAGGGTAGGAAGGTGAAAGTATGAGTGTGTAAGTGTTGATGTGTTGGTGCTTGTCTGTGTGTGAGCGTGTGTGTGTGGGACTGTGGAATGTCTGGGTAGGAGTGTACTGTCTTACTGTTTGTACGATCTCAGAGTCAGTATATATAAGTAGGAGGGTGTGGAGGCACAGCACCCCACATGGGGGGGGGGGGTGCATGTGTACTGTAGGTATGTGGATGTGTGATGTTTTGTTTTTGTGTTTGTTTTGTAGTGTGGGTGTTGTGGTTTGTGTGTGGTGTGGTGTATGCTGTGTGTTCAGGATTAATAGTTTCGGGATTGTGAAGGTTCTGTATATGAAAGTTTCGCCTTTATGATTTCGAGATACTGAAATTTGAGATTATAAAGGGGAACCAAGAACAGACCAAGTAGTCAGGGATTTGGGGATTCAAGTATATATTAACCTGGCATTCAACCAACATGGGTCTAACGTAGTACGATAAACATTCTATGCTGTTCATCTCTGTTCAACTTAGAAGGGCATGGCATCTAGGTCCAAGGAAGTCATCGTGCCACTGTATGCAGCCCTCAGGAAATCCATCAGGATGCATCTGACCAGGCGCATACAACAACTGGAACATCCACAGACGTTACTCACAAAGACAATACAGGGCATAAACACAATGCCCTATGCAGATGGCCTCAAAGCTCTCTAATACACTGAGCATGGTATTATAGTCCCAGTGGTGATACTAGAGCTCTACACCTTAAATTTACAAATACTATGTCATGCACCAACCAACATTTTCCGGCATTAATACATTTTGCATCACTGCATGCTGGGCAATGGGTAAGGCATAAATTAACTGTGGCCACAAGTATAACAATACACTAGGAAGCTTCATTCTCTGGGGGAGGGGGGGTACATTACTAACAGCCAAAAAGTTAATATGCTACCAGTTTGCAAATGTTATACAACTGAACACTACTGCTCTGTCTAAATAACTGGCAATCCCTTGCAACAACCCCCCCCCTCCCCCAAAACAGACAGCCAAGTACCACTTTCAGTTATGCCAATAGGTAACAGCCAATTAGAAGAATGACCGATATTCATCACTCCAGAGAAAGCCAATATAGCATTTGTCTAACCTAACTTGAGAATCTCCCCCTACATACGTCATCCATAAAAGCATCAGGGTCTAGTTCAGCAGAGTCTCCAAGTTTTAGGCAGTGCCCTGTATAGACGCAGGCACCTTGAGTTGACATTTTTCTTTAAAAGCATGCTTGAAATTTCACCAATACCTAGCTGCACACAGGGCAACTACTGCCCCCAGAACTGCAAACCAGATGCTTGTAACATTGCTTTACATTCACACCCCAACAGTCTAATCAATAAGAAAGGGCTTGTTGCCATGGAAGTGAACTTTCCCACCATCTCCATTACAAGCCTGGTGTGTATGGGCATCCTAAGCCAATGAAAAAATTGCCTTATGTTTACTGACACACTAATTCTCAAGGAAACTAATCAGGTACGCAAGAGATGTCGTTAAACAAAACTCTCACATAAAGGAGTGTCAATGGCAATCAGGTTGTCAGTAGTACATACACTACATCCATCACACACAGTGCAAAGCAGACACATAGACCCACATATACAGAAGCACTTAATCTAGCCTTCCATGAAATGTTGTTGCAAAAACTTGCATATTTTCAGTCCTTGACCTAGCACTCTTGAGTGGGGTCATTTACTGCACTGTTATAACTTGATATTACTTGTGAACCTCTGCTATCTCTGTAAAAAAACAAAAACAAAAAAAAAAATCTTGCTTTTTTTCCCCACTTTTCTGAGAGTTAAAAAAGTTCAGTTACAGGCTTGCTGTTCCTGAACTGTTTGAAAGTTTCTGTGAGGCCATTTTTGCTTGGGCTGAAGGAGGGGCTCGGTGTTCATCAGTGGCAGTGACTAACATTGAGCAGCTTCCCTGCCCCCCCGTAGAGGTGGTTACTGACTTGAAATTGTAGTTTTATTGTCAGTTTTGGGTCTATTCCTGCTTCTTTCCAGCCCCTGCTATCAAGCACACTTTAACGTGCTTTAGCGCGGAGCTGCCACTAGAGCAGCATCGGGCAGCGCCGGTTAAACAAGGTTAAACTCTTTCTGGCTCCAGAAAGTCTGTTCTTCAATTTTTCCCTTAGAACTGCTCGGTTAGGAACCTAAACAGTTTACACCTTCCTTCACTAAAAAGTGCAGCACTTGTTCCAAATAGCTTTTTCTTCTCAAAAAGCTCAGCACTTGTCTTATAAGCATATCCCTTGTCTTATAAGCATTCTCTTTGCAGGTCAAGCACTCCTATATTATACAAATCTCTCACTAGCAAAACCCCCCAGGAGTGCCCACTTCCCTGCTAAGCCCACTACTTTTCTGTCTCATACCAACTCATAATTCTTTCTAGCATGTCGAAGGGTCAGATGCTGGCGTCCTCTCCTGCCCAGCTGGTGAATCTGGGAATTCTGAGACAATGTTACAATTGCCTCATGTACACGGACAACCCTCTCCTCCCACGTAACATTAACACTTGTGAGAGATGCAGCTATTTAGCCAGACTGGAGGCTGAGCTCTCTCAACTCAGGACTGGCAAGACCAGGCAGGAGGAGAAGGCAACTACACACACCACAATACCAGTCTCACATAACTCAACCACACCACTGAATCAAACACATAAACACACTAAGACATACTCGGAGGCTCTGAGTAAAAATTTACCTAAACAGCAGAGGCCTCCAAAGCAGACACCCAAGCAACTGCAAACTCAATACACCACACAAACAACACAAACAACAAAATCAGTGTGCAAAGCAGTCACTGCCCTTAAGGCCAAATACAACACCAAACATACTTGTCATAGGTGACTCCATAGTCAGACACACTGACGTCCCGCTCACCAGACTGAGTAAGGAGAAGGTCACAATAAGCTGCCTGTCGGGCGTTAGAATCCACTACATAACGCAAGCACTCAGGTCTCTCAACAGCAGGTACAAGTACGACTCAGTCATTGTCCACGCTGGTGTCAACGACCTGAGACGTACCTCCTTGGACTACATGAAAAGAGACATTGAGGAGCTCTCCGATTATGTAGCCCAGGCAGGTATGACCCTGACCTTGAGCAGTATCCTACCTTCACCTAGAATGATGCCACAATACAGTGATAAGATGATCAGCTTTAATAATTGGCTTAAATTCTGGTGTCATTCAAAGGGGATCCAATGTCTGTCTGCCTGGGATGACATGCTGGACAAGCCACGCTGCTTCGCAAGGGACGGCTTGCACCTGTCACCCCTAGGCTTCTGGATAATGGCAAAGGCTCTTGCCACCCCCATAGTGCCTTTTTTAGGCAAGGCTCAAATTCTAAACCTACCACCCTAGAACACAAAAAAGGAAAAACTAAGGGTAATGCTGCTCAATGCCAGAAGTCTCAATCTCAAGATGCACGCACTCGAGGCCCTTCTCAGTATGGAGAACATCGATGTCTGTGCTGTGACAGAAACCTGGTTCAAGGCTCCTGAGAGAACCCCAGCACTATCAGGTTTCACCTCATATCATGCCCGCCCCAAAATCCGGACAACACCAAGAAAGGAGGGGGGGTGTCCATATTCATAAAGGACACCCACACCTCAAGGTTGGTGGCAACGCACGATGCATCGGAGACCATCCAGGTGCAATTAACCATAGGCAAGACAGCTCTGCAATTTGTAGCATGTTACAGGCCACCCTCTCAAACTCAGGAACCTCACATGGCCTTCCTGAAAACATTGGAGGGGATAAATGTATCTCCAAACACCATCATACTAGGTGACTTCAACTACCCTAATATAGACTGGGAACACTACTCAAGCCCAAAGGTTCCTGGAGTTCATAAACTCAAATGCCATGGAACAACTAGTCACCATCCCCACAAGAGGAGAAAACATACTTGATCTCATCATCACTAACATGGGATCACAATGTTCAACACCGGAAGTATACCCCTCACTGGTGAGATCAGATCATAAACTAATCTCGCTGGAGGTCCTCATCCTGCCCCCACCTGAAATAAAAAAGACCACAGTGAAAAACTTCTCAAAAGCAGACTTCACACTTCTAAAAACTAGTGTGATCTCCTTTAAGGCCCCTGAGCCAGTGGTAAACATTACTCAAACCGCTGAATCACTTACAAATGCCTTCTACCAGCACCTACAGGACTGCATGGATCAGGCAATCCCAAACAAAACTAAGACTCTTTGTACCAAAGGCAAGCGTCCAGTCTGGTGGACCCCAGCCATAAACAAGCTCTACAACAAAAGGAGGAAGCTACTACAAGATAGAGCAAAATCCTTGAAAGGTAAGACACCTTTGATCATTATAAGTAAAAAACTAAGAGCTCTCATAAAATCATCCAAGGCAAATTTTGAGAGAAACATCACCAAGGACTCAAAAGACAATCATAAGGCCTTCTTTAGCTATGTTAGAAACCTAGGAGGAAACTCCCAGATATGCTCAGAATTAATTCAAAATGATGTGAAGATTACTGAACCTACACACATTGCCAACATACTGGCTGACAGGTTCAGTGCAAACTTCTCCCCCCCCTCCCCCCCAAAAGGAGAGATATCTATACCAGAGGATTGTAGCCCCCCAAACATCTCCAACGCCCAGGTGAGAACTGCTCTCTCCAAGGCAAAAAACACAGCATCCATGGGACCGGATGGTGTCCCCAGCTGTGTGCTCCACAAACTCAATGAGGAATTAAACCCGCAGTTAGGACAGCTGTTTAATCTTAGCCTCACCTCAGGATACGTACCCAAGGAGTGGCGCATGGCGACTGTGGTCCCACTTCACAAGGGCGGTGCCTCCACCGACCCTGGAAATTACCGTCCCATTAGCTTGACAAGCCTCATCTGCAAAGCCATGGAGAGGATCATAATGGAACTCATAAATAAAGACATAGGGAACTTGCAGACTTTGGATCCAACCCAGTTTGGCTTTGTCAAAGGCAGATCATGCCTTTTAAACTTGGTTGACTTTTTCGAGACAGTCACCAAGGCCATTGATGAGGGAAAGGCAGTCCATACAGCCTACCTCGACCTGGCAAAGGCCTTCGACACAATACCCCACTCGGGTATCATCGAAAAACTCATCAGCTTGAATGTAAACCCAGAGCCATGGCCTAAAGTTAAATGCCAAAAAATGCATAGTCATACCCTTCGGGAAAAACAAGGTTACCCCTAGCTACCAAATAGGTGGCAATCCACTGAGTACAGAAGAAGTTATCAGGGACCTGGGGACCCAGGTTGATAGTAGTCTGTCATTCGACACCCATGTAGCTAAAGTAGTTAGGAAGACCTTCTACATTGCCCACCTTATCATGAAGGGATTCTCATCTAGATCAAGGGAGGTCATAGTCTCCCTATACTCATCACTCATCAGACCAATGATTGAGTACAATGCCCCATTCGAATGTATCTGACCCGACACTTGCAGCAGCTGGAGAGGCCACAAAGTTCCTCACCAAAAGGATAAAGGGTCTCAAACATCTGTCCTATGCTGCCCGACTGAAAGAACTCCAGCTCTATTCAGTCGCCACCGCTTGCTCAGAGGTGACCTTTGCCTAACATACAAGGCCATGTCAAACCCAGATTTGATGAATATGCTTCACCTCAAAAATCTAGATCCGTCAGAGCCACAAGGGCGGAGACTTAAACCTCGACACGGCTATTAATAGGACGTGCTGGAGGGATAGATTCATCACCCAAAGACTCCCTATGCTGTGGAATAAAATCCCGGTATATGTGAGGCAGAGCACCTCGCTGGCCTTGTTCAAGAAAAATCTTGACCAATGGATGGGAGATCGCAGATATACCCCAGGGATTACCTCAGTGTCACTGCTCAACAGAGGCACAGCAAAATAATGGGTATAGTTCCCCATACTAAAGGGGTGGCGTAAGCCACAAAACTATGGGCTAGGCTTGTAAATGCCCTCGGGCAGATAGCCTAGTATGAACCTATGAACCTATGAACCTATGAACATCACAAGATGGGTTGCAAACTGGCTAAGTGACAGAACCCACAGGGTCAGAGTTGCTGGAGCCATGTCAGACTCAAAGCCTGTCACAAGTGGTGTCCCACAAGGCTCAGTCCTGGGTCCACTCTTGTTCGGAATCTACTTTTCTGAAGTACAAGCAAACACAGGAGGGTTATGGCTGACAAAGTTTGCAGATGACTGCAAACTGGGCGCCATAGTGGAAAACACATCTGACACAGATATCCTTCAGAAGGGCCTCACAGAAACGGATAACTGGTGCCAGAGCCATGGCCTAAAGTTAAACGCCAAGAAATGCATAGTCATACCCTTCGGGAAAAACAAGGTTACCCCTAGCTACCATATAGGTGGCAATCCACTGAGCACAGAAGAAGTCATCAGGGATCTGGGGACCCAGGTTGACAGTAGCCATTCGTTTGACACTCATGTTGCTAAAGTAGTTAGGAAAACCTTCTACATTGCCCACCTGATCATGAAGGGATTCACATCTAGATCAAGGGAGGTCATCGTCCCCCTGTACTCATCACTCATTAGACCTATGATTGAGTACAATGCCCGATTCGGAATGTATCTGACCCGACACCTGCAGCAGCTGGAAAGGCCCCAAAAGTTCCTCACCAAAAGGATAAAGGGTCTCAAAAATATATGTCTTATGCTGCCCGACTGAAAGAACTCCAGCTCTATTCAGTCTCATACCGCTTGCTCAGAGGTGACCTGTGCCTGACATATAAGGCCATGTCAAACCCAGATTTGATGAATATGCTTCACCTCAAAAAATCTAGATCCCTCAGAACCACAAGGGCGGGAGACTTAAACCTTGACACGGTTATTAATAGAACGTGCTGGAGGGACAGATTCATCACCCAGAGACTCCCTATGCTGTGGAACACAATCCCGGTACATGTGAGGCAGAGCACCTCGCTGGCCTTGTTCAAGAGGAATCTTGACCAGTGGATGTGAGATCGCAGATATACCCCTGGGATTACTTCAGTGTCACTGCTTGACAGAGGCACAGCAAAATAATAGGCATAGTTTTATTCAAACTAAAGGGGTGGCGAAAGCCACATAACTATGGGCTAGGCTTATAAATGCCCTTGGGCAGATAGGTTCATAGGTTCATACAAGGCTAAGTCCATAATACAAGCCACCACATAATCCATCATTCCAGTCATTGGAGACTTCACTGAGACACGCCAATGTTCCTCTCACCAGGCTGCACAAGGAGTCAGTCAGTTGCTTAACAAGGCCAGGATCTGCTACATTATGCATGTACTCTGGTCATTGGACCATAAGTACCAGTATGGCTCACAGCCCATTTGTTTGTAAAGCACCTGAGATGTACCTCCCTATATATGACGATACGGCTAGACATACGTATCCCAGGCTGGGATGAACCCAGCATTGAGTAGTATTTTACCCTCTCCAAGGATGATGCCATAATACAAACAGAAGATAGAGTTCAATAACTGGCTTACGTTTCTGGTGCCATTTTAAGCGTGTGCAATATTTGTCAACATGGAAGGAGATGGTGAACACATGATCTACATCACCCACCTCTAGGCATGCGAATATTAGCAAACATGTTACCACCCAGGCCAAGGACAACCACAAGACATTCTTTAATTATGCCTGCAGCCTCAACAATGGACAATCATAGGTAGAACTTATTGTTAATGGAGGCACCTATATGGAGTCAGAAGACAAACCTACTGGTAGACAAATTCAACTAACTTAACCCCTTTCCACCCCCCCCAGCCTCCCCTCAGAAAACACCAAATATAATTTCACTTACTATCACTGGAGAACAGGTCCCCAGTACGTGCTCTCTAAAGCCAAGAATACTGCACTGATGGGCTCAGACAGTAGCCCAAGATGCTTTCTAAACAGAATGAAAGACGTCCTACCAGGTCCACTGAAATCTCTGTTTAACTGTAGCCTCTAACTAGGCTTTGTGCCTCACAGAAGGATAACAGTAACAGTCATCCTTCTGCACAAAGGTGGGCTGTCTACAGACCCATAGGACTCACTAGTCTTATGCAAAGCCATTGAAAGAATTATCATGAAAGTGGATTAACAATGACATTGGACACTACCAGACACTAGACCTAAGCCAGTCAAGTTTTGTCAAGGGCAGGTCATACCTACTCAACCTGGTGGACATCTTGGAGAAGGTCACCAAAGCAATGAATGAGGGCAAAATGGTTCACAAGGCACACCTCAGCCTGTACAAAACCAATGACACAAAACCCCACTTGGGTATTCCTCAAACTCAAGGGTTGATCAAAAAAATGCCGTTTGCAAGACAGGAGCAGTCTTAGAACCTCCCACCAACATTAATGTTTTCCAGAAAAGGCTGACAAAACTTGTGTCAGAGCTATGGACTAAAACTAAACGCCAATAAATGCTTAATAGTATCCTTCAGGAAGTCCTCCACCCCTGGTAGCCATCATATTAACAACATATACTTAAGGGTTAACATAATAGTCAAGGATTTGGGGACAGACTGACAGTAATCTAGCCTTTGACTATCATGAGTCTACAGTGGTAAGAAAATCATTCTATGTTGTGCAACACTGGCATCTAGTTCCAAGCAGGTCATTGCTCCACTAAACTCAACACTCAGACCCACCAATGAGTACAATACCCCCTTTAGTATGTACTTCACTAGGCACATAAAACTGGAATGTATACATTAAGAATAAGTTAGCAAGCAAGACAGACAATAAACATTTCCCATGCAGACTGCCTGAAACTCTTATCCCGGTGTGGTCTCCTACAGGCTGTTGAGGGAATATCTATGCCTGTCAAGGCATTGTTGAACCCCACCCTAATGGACCTCCTACATATCCTCTAAACAGCACCACAATTACCCATTCTAAATAAATGAACCTCGCCTGCAATACAAACAGGACCCACTAGACAGACCAGTATATGCATTAAAGAGAGAACCCTTTCTTTGGAACAGGCTCCCAACCCATGAGAAGAAAAGTTCTTCCAACTCAAATCAAATGCAACTTGGACTACTGGATAGGGAACAGGAAAGTCATCTCTGGTTTGGCACCCATGTCTGTAATGGACACTGGCAGCCTGGAAATGGCTCATCTCCCAGGCTCCTGCTAACACTTATGCAGGGTACCCATCAGATATGGGATGCACGGCTAAGCTTAAAAGCCCTAGTGTTCATTAGCCTACTACACAACTATGAACCTATGCAACTACATTACACAGTACAACGGTGGTGGGGAAGTGTACATTTTTAAAAACTGCAAATGCTCTGCAATACGTCTGCACTTTTCTGCACAGACTATGCAGTTATGATCCCTTTTTAACTAATCCTGCAGCCGTTGATTAAACAGTGCAAGGAACAAAGGAGCCAAAACCATCTACAGGGTTTTAACTAGGATATTAAAGGATCACATGAAGTGAGTGGGGGTTTAGCAGCCAAGAAGGTTTTTATTGGCCAAGCATACTTTGACAGGTCCAGATAGTGACAGAGCTGCAACTCCCATTGTCAAATCTGAACGTACAATGACACAGGCAATATACAGTACTAAATGCATTCATTCAGTATTTGGTCAGTTTAGGCATTAATTCAGTATTATTGTACACAGATGGTCAGTTTAGGAAGCAGAAAAATAAGTTTCTTTACAAGCAAAATTAGCACTCATTTGTTGTAAACCATCAAGAATACCAATATTACAGA